>NW_026016076.1:85000-170000 GCF_020379485.1 Brassica napus | reverse complement strand
GACCCGAAGGACAGTGGGCCGCGGTCGGTTGAAAGTTCCTTCTTCTGGCCTTTGTGGTAGGAGGATAGGATATTGCCGATAGAGAGGATGAACACTGAGTCACCATTTCCCGGGGTAGTGTGTTGTGTTGTGTTTAGAGTGTCGTAGAGGGTTATGGAACCCTCGAGTTAGTGTAGCACCGATATACGGTGTTACGAGTTAGATCGAGTCGTAGATACTCATAGTCTTATTATTGTGATTGTGTTTGTGGTTGATTGATTTGCTTGTAGGTTCTGACATTAAGTCCTAAGTCTGGCTTAGGTGCCGGATTAGGCTTGGTGTGTATTTGGTTATTGTAGGCCTGACGTTGGCCTGTATGTGTTTGAGGGATTGCTTGTGAAGGGTGGTGGATATTAAAGCTATGCGGTATCATTGGTTGGCCGATCATGCTCTTGTTTGATTGTTGGTCGATCGACTAGTGATACTTGTGTAGTCTATGTGTCTAACACTACATGAGTACTGAACTCAGGCGTATATATGGTTAACTAGGGATTGGTTGTTGACATGTTTTTATGCAGGTTCCCGTTACTTGAAGCTAGATCATGGCAGGAGGCCAAGTCTAACTTAGTAACGGTTTGCTTAGCCTTAGCTTTTATTGCATGCTAGGGCTAGATTGATTGTTATTTTGGGTTGTCTGGGTAGAGGCCGCCAGCTCACTGAGTAATACTAGATTACTCATCCAACTCCGTTGTCCTTTTTGCAGGTCGCTTTAGGTAAGGATGATCGGATAGCTTGGTGCTGGACGTTGGGACCACCGGTGTAGATTTTCATGCCTTTTGTAAACGGTATTGTGAATTGTGTTATGTTGACTCGATTTGGCATTAGGCCGGGCCCAGTCTTGAATTATTCAATGTATGAATATTTCTTGAATCAATAAAAGTAATTCTTTTATATGCGCTTCATGATTACTCTGATATTTGACTAGTCCGATCTAACACAACGTTAGGTCGAGGTACGGGTTGAAAAGCCTTAGGCCTTGATATAACAGAAAACGCTAACTCTAGGTACGGGTTGCAAAGCCTTATGCCTTGACGCAGCGGGACGAGTTAGTGGATGAACTGGTCTAGGTCGTGGAGTAAAGTTTGTGACTCTGACCGGATTGTCCCTAGCCCGTCACGTAGCGCTTCCGGACCATGGTGTTGGGTTGGACGGTCAGTCATGTTCTTGTTTGATTGTTGGCTGGCCGGTTGGCCTTTCATCTCCAACCCTTGGTGTGGGTCGTCCGTCGGTCATGTTCTTGTTTGATTGTTGGCCGGTGGGTCGACCTATGCTTAGGACGGTTTGGGGGTGTTACAGTCGGGGGCATTCGTATTTCATAGTCAGAGGTGAAATTCTTGGATTTATGAAAGACGAACAACTGCGAAAGCATTTGCCAAGGATGTTTTCATTAATCAAGAACGAAAGTTGGGGGCTCGAAGACGATCGAGGAACCCCATGTAGTCAGACCACTTCTTTGAAGAATAGGTCGGCGGTCTGAGTGGCATCATTAGTGGTGTTACTGTCACGCCCCCAATCCTGAGTAGGATTGTTGGGACGGCCATGGTTCGAGGAAAACGTGCAAGCCAGTCTTAGGACATCAAGGCAAGCGTTCCATGGTCGAGAAACAAGGTTAAGGACATAAGGAAACTTAGACTTAACCTTATACAAGCTAAGAGACAGCTAGGACGAGTAAGACGGTAGCTGGACGAAGTGGACGAGTAGCTCGGCCAGCTCAAGGAAGCTAGGTTCAGTTCACTCCAGCTCAGTCCCTACTAAGTCAGCTCCACTAGCTGGACTACTAGCTCACTCAGCTGAGGCAGCTGAGAGTCAGCTCATCTCAGCTAGACGGACTGTCCGGGCTTTAGGCCGATGGTCCGGGTCCGGGTCAGTGGTGGGCTGTGAGGTCCGGCCATGAGGCCATGGGCTGTTGTGTCTTAGGACAAGGCCATGGGCTAAGTCCAGGAGGCTTGGGGCGTGGGTTGGGCTTGTGGCCGACCCCAAACCCAATCAGAAAGGGCGAAGGGATGCAAGTGGCCGAAAGGGGACAACCCTTGGCCGATGATGCCCATTCGCTAGCAAGTCATGCCTGTTCGTGGGGCATGACTTACCCCCTCGTTTTCTATAAATATGGGGGCTCTCTGGTCGATTTCTTTTTTTTTGAATGAATGTTAAATTTATTCATCAAAAAAGCCTGTATACAACCAAGTGCATCCTTTATACTCTAGGAGCTATACTAAAGATTTAACCAACATTCCAAAACAGTTAAAGCTATTGTAATCTAGTTTGGAACCAAAACTGCATCAGCAACTCCATGCCTCTTACTCTCCTCATTCTCAACACACTGATCTTGTTCCTAATCCCTTTATCAACCAGTTTCTGTAGAATCGGTAACGGCATTAGCTTTCGACCATGCTTTACCTTATTTCTCTCACGCCAGACTGCATACAGGACCGCCTGAAGCGCGTATCTAATACAGAACAAAGACTTCTTCTCTCTTGTCGCATCAGAAATGAGCCCCACAATCCCAACCCAATCAGTAGTGAACTCGTTCCCTAATATGCCTTTAACCATTTGCTCCCACACCTGCCCCGAGTAGGAACACTCGAAAAATAAATGGCTTCTTGACTCAGTAGCAGATTGGCAGAGTAGACAGGTTGTATCCACCCCCTGGCTCCATATTGCAACTCTGTCCAAAGTTGATAATCTATTAAGCACCGCAAGCCAAGATATAAAAGCAAATTTAGGAGTAGCCTGAGGAAACCAGATCCCTCTAGCCCAAGCGCATTGGGGTTTGGAAGCTCTCAACAACTCCCAAGTTTCACTAGTCATAAACTTCTGTCGATATCTTGACTTCCCCTTTCAGAGACTGATATCTTCATTAACTACATTTAGATTACTCGCAACAGAACTCAACTCCTTTTCCAGATCATTTAACAAGCCTCGACGATGGCTTCTTCTTCGAGTAGTAACTAATAATGCCTCCTCTACCGTCGCATTTTTAGCTACACCCAAATCAATAATGCCCCTCTCACCTAATAAATCAGAGAGCACCCCCTTCTCTGACCATTTATCGAACCAAAAGGACGTATGCCTCCCATTCCCCAACTCCTTCATATAGAACGATTTAGCCACTCCTCTCAACTTCAACATCTTACGCCACATCCAAGAGCCCATATGCGTTTTTACCTTCACTTCCCAGAAACTTTTCCCCTTGATTAACCTTTCCTTAATCCACTTTCCCCATAATGAATCACCAGTTAACATTCTCCATATCAGCTTGAGACCATACACATTATTAACCTCTTTTAAATCTCTAATACCCAATCCTCCTTCGCATATAGTACCACAAACCTCTTTCCACGCAACTTTAGCACCTGTAGATTTCAGAGAAGGCCCAGACCACAAAAACGCAGAGCATACTTGTTCCACCTCCTTGATACACTTGCTAGGAAGCCGGAAAACAGAGATCCAAAAGTTTACAATACTCAGCAACTCTGAAATGATTAGCTGTAACCTTCCAGCATAAGATAAGAAACGACAGGTCCATGAGCATATTCTGCTTCTTATCTTTTCGAACAAAGGAGCGTAGTCCTGTCTTCGCATAGACTGTGTCATGAGCGGGAGCCCTAAATATCGCACAGGAAGATCTCCTACAACAAAAGGGAAGTTCCGCAAGATACTACTTTTCTCAGCCACTTGAACTCCTGCCATGTATTTAGTTGATTTCTCCAAACTAATACAAAGCCCAGACCAACCTTAAAACACTTCAAACACCGACAGAGCCCCCTTTATTGATTCCTTTGTACCATCCACAAAAACCATAAGGTCATCCGCGAAGCAAAGGTGCGTAAGAGATAACTTATGACATCCGGGGTGAAATTTAAACTTCTTTTCTGTCACTGCCTGATCGAATTTCCGAGATAACACATTCATACATAACACGAACATGTAGGGAGAAAGAGAGCATCCCTAACGAAGACCTCGCGAACTCTGAAAGTATCCAGCAAGATCTCCATTAACTTGTACAGAGAACGAGGGACTGGTGATACAAAGCTGAATCCAATGAACAAATCTCTCTGGAAATCCCAACACCCTCAAACTCTTCAACACAAACACCCATTGCACAGAGTCAAAAGCCTTGGATATATCGATCTTCATTAAACACCTAGGAGAAACCGTATCCTTGTGGTAATCTTTGACCAACTCAGAGGCTAGTAACACATTTTCCATGAGCAATCTACCTTGCACGAACGCCGATTGTGTTTCAGCAATAATTCTAGGCCGAAGTTTCTTCAATCTATTAGCCAAAATCTTCGAAACCACCTTGTAGATCACATTGCAACAAGCAATAGGGCGGTAGTCTTTCATCTCCATGGAATCTAACTTCTTGGGAACCAGAGCGAGAATAGTAGAATTTACTCCCTTTGGTAAGAATCCAAACTGAAAAACCGACTGCACTGCAACTATAAAGTCCTGAGGGAACCCATCAGGCCCAGGGGACTTGTTATTAGGCATAGCAAAGAGAACTTTTCTAATTTCCTCCTCAGACTCTATAGCTTCTAGCTGTCTACATTCCACCTGAGAGCAACGATAAGTGAGTAGTTCCTGTAACTCCTCCTCCGCAACTCCCTTATAACTCTCAGGAACTTGGTTAAGAAATTCAGAAAAAAATCTTACTGCTTCTTGCTTAATCTCCTCGTGAGTTGAGACTACAATGCCATTCGCACACCTGATTTCTCGCAGCATATTCTGAGCTTGCCTCGACCTTACAGCTCTGTGGAAAGTCTTGTTATTTTGGTCACCAATATCCAACCAGTGAAGTTTAGCCTTCTGTTTAAGAAATTCTTCCTCCAGACTTGCCACATGTAGCCATTTCCCATATGCTGCCGCCTCCTCTTGAATAGCAAGATCACTAGGATTAGCTAGAGTAACACTCTGCTTATCACAAAGAACTTCATACGCCTCCTTAGCTCTCCTAGTTAGGTTGCCCATTTTCTCTCTACCCAACTCACAGATAAGTGGTTTCAGTGACTTCAGCTTCTTTGAAAATCTGAACATTGCTGAAGTAGAATGATATAGTCTCTGCGTAGAACTCCAATAATTCTGAACCATAGGTAAGAAGGAGGGTAAATTACCTATAGCACTTATGTATTTGAAAGCCCCCTTAATCTTCTCAGTCAAGGGAAATAGTTGAACCTTACACCTCATGTGATCAGAGCAACCACCAGGCTCAAAAACAGAGTAGGCATTACTAAATCGTGACAAAGCTTCTTCATTAAGTAACACTCTGTCCAATTTCTTGCAGATAATCCCATCTTCTCTCTTATTACACCATGTATATAGTGGACCTTGATAAGCCATATCCGTTAACTGACATTGAAGAACCATACTCTGAAAATCCTTCATTCCCCTAGGAATGCTCCACGTATTTATAAAACGAGAACTCTCCACTCCATCTAGTATCTCATTGAAATCCCCCATAATCATCCATGCTTTATTCCTAAAACGAGCTGATTGATGATGAGAGATAAGATCCTCCCACAACACCTTCCTCTCCACAACATCATTGCTTGCATAGACACGTGAACAATAAAATTCCTCCTCATTCTGCAACTCCACCATACAAGTAACAATCTGATCTGATTTGAAGACTGGCGTCATTCGAACCAAATCTCTCCAGAGTAACCAAATTCTACCACCTTGACTATCTTCATAATTAGTAATAGAAGACCAATCTCGAAATAAAGAACCCAAAATCCTCTCTGCTTTACTTTCTTTCACCCTAGTCTCCAAAATACACCCAAACTTCAAATCTTTATTTTTTAACCACTCAATAACCACGGAATGCTTTAAAACTTTGTTAAATCCGCGCACATTCCAGAAGAAACTCGCCATAGTTAGAGATTACGACGAGAAGACCTTTTGCTCTTGGGGATAACCTGAGCTTTAGCCCTCTGTCCTCTCCTCGCACTTTTTTGTGTTACAGTCTTTTCCTTATCCTTCCCTTTCTGTTCCAGTATCTCATCTTCCAACAGATCTTCCTCCGTAATACTCTTTTCTTCCTCATCTACATCATCATCCTCATATACCCCACCCTTCCCTTGAACCAGTATTTCACCTTCCTCTGCACCATCCAAGCTTAATACTGAGTATTTCGAAGCTGAAATTTGCACTTCTTCAACTCTGCACTTCTTCAACTCTGTGAAGCGATTTAGATAGTGCTCTACCTGTTTTATCAGGAGAAACTATAGTCCACGCTTGCTCCTTATTTATAGGATTTTCCTGACTACCTACTCCCCCTGTGTTGTCAATAGACACATTCTTCATAGCTTCAACACTCCCAGACTGTTGCTCATACACCTGATGTTTGTGACTACCAACCCCATCTTCTACTTCTTTACGACCACCTCCATTATTACTACCAACACTTTTCTCCATCACCATTTACTTCTTCTCCTTTTTCTTCATCACACAAACCTTATCATTGTGACCCCATTTATCACAAATTGAACATCTAGCCGGCAGCCAAGGATAGTAGAAACCAGCAGTAAACTCTTTACCCCCAATCGAGAAATCAATCTCCTTCGGCAGTGATTTTGTTACATCCACATTCACAAACACTTTAGCCTCTTCAAAGTTTGAACAAGATAGAGTCTCTGGATGAAGACGAACTGGAACCCCCACAGTACTTGTCATGAAACTCAGCGCCTCCCAAGAGAACAGATGGAGAGGAACCTTAGACAAATGCACCCACATTGGTATAACTTCCTCCTCTTGTTTCTCTTCTTCAGTCTTTGGTGTCCATTTGTTCACCACCATAGGAACCCCCGCAATATTCCACATACCCCTGTTTAAAATCTTCTCCCGAACTTTTTTATTTGCAACCTTGAATCTCATAGTTGTAGCATTCACGTCGTACACCTCAACCTTCGATTTCGGATCACCATAACTCCAAATCTTATTTACCACCATATGCACTTTAGATATATGAGGCGCAATCTCCAAAAACTTACCCACGATGAAATCCTCCCATAGCGGAGTAGAATCCACGAGGATCTCCTCAGGAATCACCACTTTGTGTTTGCCATCCTCCGATTTGACCTCCACTTCATACTTCTTAAGACTTCTTCTCTCCGTCGCAACCGAGAGTCAACTTTGCTCATCCTTCTTCAAATCAACATCCAACGATACCCTCACAACCCCCGAGACATCCCCAACCTTCCGACGCTCCAAATCTCTCCCCGGTGGTTCAGATGAACCCGGCGATGAAGCCGAAATCATCGGAAAATCTCTAGACTCGATCGCAGAAAAATCGCCTCAGAATCGCCTTTTTACTTAAAACGGTGCGTTTCAGTAAAAGAATTTTTACACAATCTTCTAGTTTAACTCTCTGGTCGATTTCATTATTCAATTCCAGAGTAAAATACTCAGAGAAAACGTAGAGAGAAAGAAAGAGAGAAAGAGAGAGTTCCGGCCAAGAGAAAGGCCGATTGTGGTGGTGTTGTGTTCCGGCGACTCTGATCGTTTGAGAACTAACTCCGGTCAAGAATGGGAGATCAAGACAAGGAAAAGAGCATGGAGAACCCAGACGTGGTTTTCAAGGTATGTGATGGGCCGTGGCTCCATCAGACCGAACGGACAGTCCATGCGACCGCACCGCGGCTCTGCTCGGTTCCTAAGTCCCATCCGGCTCTCCTTATCTGTTTCAATTCGTTTCTCTTCTCTTCTCTCTGGTTAAACACGAAAGGTTGTGTTGGTTGAGTCCAAGGGACACGTCCCTAGGCTTTGGCCAAACATAACCAAACCGCTAGCCTAGACACGGGTTGTTAGTGGGATGATCCGATCGCACCAAGACTGGGCGGTTAGGACGAACGGTTGGGAATGACCCAAAGGGCACGAGTTGTCAAGAGTCATGAGTGTCCAAGAGGCACGAATGGCCAAAGGGTGCATGTTCCAAACAGTGTCTTTCGGGACAGGTTAGGACCGATCCTTATGGATCAGCCTATGGCTTGTCTAGTCAAGACAAGGTCACGGTTTGTCTAAGCCAAGGTAGAGTCGCAAGGTCTGACCGGTTGCTAAGCCTTCCGGATTAGGCTTGAGGCTTACTCGGCCGATTGGATCCCGGCCTAAGGCCGGATCAGGTAAGGGAGTCCATTGGGCCATTGAGCCGGACTCCATTGGCCGGTCGCACCTAGATTCTATCCGGTTAGACGGATTGGTCTTTGAGGACGATCCGAATCTGTTCGTGTGTTCTGTTTATCTATTCTGAACTATCTATCTGATTCTAAGTCAAGGGGTGGTTGGTTGAATGACTTAGGATACGGTAGGTAGGTTCATACTGTTTATGATTGTGTTGACTGAGGTTTATCTAAGTTCTAGGAACCAAGCCAAGCATTGTAGAATCAATCCGTTCTATTCTCGGTTATGATTAATGCTTATCTGGTTGTGGTTTCAGGAACTAAGGATGGTTCTGGTCAAGCCAAGGAGCCGTGAAGGTTCGGTCAGTGAGAGGCTGTGTAACGTGTGGTTAGATGATACTAGGGATGAACTAGTGATTGTCTATGAGACTGTTAAGAAGTTGTGTATTGAATCTCATGTTTCTAAGTAATACAAAGTTTATACATTGTTATTCCGCTGTGCAATCTGTTCCTTTGTTTATGAACCTCATATTCGAATATGACTTAGCAAATAAAAGACTTAAAATGGATCAAACAAGCAAAGAAATTAATAAGTAAGCATTCGTATCCAGTTGGGTCAAGAAACCAGGAACGGGTCTTACAAGTTGGTATCAGAGCATGCTTGATTCTAGGATAGTTGGGTTATGTAGGCCACACACACACGCAGCCAGCTGATTAGGTCTCACGGTGAGGTTTGATTGCTTAGTCTAGTGATTGTTTGTTCTGTTTATGTTAGTGTGTTTTGTACTAACATTGTCTGAATCCTTAGGCTGGAAAAAGCAAATCGGGAAAGTCCCGAAGAAGTAAGAGAATGGCTGGTCAGTCTAGTCAAGTAGCTGTGGACGGAACTAATCTGTCCGGTTTGCAAACCGATCCGGCCGCGGCTAACGCTGAAAATGTGTTGCCAACTGATCAGGCTAATCTTACGGGGACGCAACAGGATGGTCAGGAACTTCAGGAGAGTGATGAGGAAGTGGAATCCTCGAACGCTAACCGTGATGGTGGCCAGCGTGAGAAAGTGGCCGATGGTACGGCCAATGTAACCGCAACACTGTCCAAAGAGGACTTTTTAGAGGCCATGAAGGTAATGGGGACTCAGGTGGCGGCTATGGCCCAACTGTTCACGCCATTAGTGAACTCCTCAGTTGGCCAAGCTACGCCTGTGGCTACGACCGTCCCCAAAACCAATGGTCCAGTTGTGGAAACGGTCGAGGTGATCGAGATTGATCCACCAGAAAGGACCGGGAAAAAGGTGGACTATCTGAGTTTGCTTCAGCACATCTTCCGTCTAGGGACGAAGCATTTCTCAGGAAGCACCGATCCTATTGAGGCAGACGAGTGGAGGAGTAGGCTAGTCCGAAACTTCAGCTCAACTCGTTGTCCTGAGGATTACAAGAGAGAATCTGCGGTTCACTTTCTGGAAGGGGACGCGCATAATTGGTGGCTGGCTGTGAACAAGCACACCAATGAAAGTCTCCAGAGTTTTGCGGATTTTGAAGATGAATTCAACCGCAAATACTTTCCTGCAGAGGCTTGGGACCGTCTAGAAGGTAGATTCCTAGACCTTACCCATGGCCGCAGGGCCGTACGTGAGTACGAAGAGGAGTTCAACCGGCTCCGACGTTTTGTTGGAAGGGAACTTGAGGACGAGACAGTCCAGGTTCGTCGGTTCATTCGAGGCTTAAGGCCGGAGCTGAGAACTCACTGTTCGATCCGCACCTTCAGCACCGTCGGAGAGCTGGTTGAACGTGTAGCTCTTTTGGAGTCTAACTTGGCCAATGAAGCCAAGCTTAAGACAAAGTCGCAGTCTGTCCCGACGGGTAAGACTAACGACCGAAAGAGGAAGTGGGACCAGGTTGACGGAGGCAAGGCCTCTAGTGGACGACCTGAATGTCCCAAGTGTGGTAAGAACCATCCAGGTGAATGCTGGAAAGCCATGGGAGCTTGTGTGAGATGTGGCAGATTGGATCATTCCATCCGAGATTGCACTCGACCAAGCCGGACTCAGGGCCAATCCAGTGGCAGCGGCTCTCGGACTTGTTTCCATTGCGGCCAAAGCGGCCACTTCCAAAGTGAATGTCCTAAGCGGCAAGGAGGACAATGGAAGGGTCGTGGAGACACGGGAAAGTCAACCTAGAGTAGGCCGACCACAACACCAAGGGTGTATGAGCTGTCCCGAGACGACGGCGCTTCTGGATCGTTTGATTCGATCTCTGGTAATTTCTGAATTTTTCTGTTTACATTCAATAGAATGCTTGGTCTGGAACCTAGAGTGGCTAGGGGATTCTGACGTGGGTCTCTTATAGGGACCCTCATGATTGGTGGTGTTGAAACCCACGTGCTTTTCGACACATGGGCTACACATAGTTTTGTGAGTCCGGAACTGGTCGGAAAAGATCTGTTCTGCCTCTGTTCTGGGGTTAATTCGAGACTAGTGAGGGTGGCCGGTGGGCAAATCATGCACTCATTAGGGCTCATGACTAATATCCCGGTAATGATCCAGGAGAAAAATCTGCCTGTAGATCTGATTGTGTTGCGCCTACAGAATCACGATGTGATCCTAGGCATGGATTGGTTGGGAAAGTATCAGGCCACTCTCGACTGCCACAGAGGATGTGTACGGTTGGAGACTGGACCTCACCCGATCCAGTACCAAAGTCTGAATATGAGTCCGGCTCTAGATAGAGTAGTGGTGTCAGCAATCCGAGCAGAACAGATGCTTAGACGCGGTTGTGAAGCATATTTGACCACAATTACCACTATGGAGCACGGTAGGTCTGATGATCAGAAAGATCTAACTGAGGACCCGTTGGTGTCTGAGTTCCCAGATGTGTTCCGTTCACTACAGGGTGTCCCCCCTGATAGGTCGGATCCATTTACGATTGAACTAGAACCAGGGACAGCTCCGCTGTCCAAGAGTCCGTACCGAATGGCTCCGGCCGAGATGGCCGAGCTAAAGAAGCAGTTAGAAGAATTGCTGGACAAGGGGTTCATACGTCCAAGTAGCTCTCCTTGGGGTGAACCAGTCCTCTTTTTGAAAAAGAAGGATGGTAGCATGCGTCTGTGTATTGACAATCGAGGGTTGAACAGGGTTACTGTGAAGAACAAGTACCCGTTGCTCAGAATAGATGAGTTGTTGGATCAACTCAAAGGAGCCAAGTGGTTTTCTAAGATTGATTTGGCCTCAGGGTATCATCAGATCCCTATAGAGCCAAATGATATTAGAAAGACAGCATTCCGGACCAGGTACGGCCACTACGAGTTTGTGGTTATGCCATTTGGTCTGACCAATGCGCCTTCTGCATTCATGAAAATGATGAACAGCGTGTTCCGAGACTTCCTGGACGAATCAGTGATCATCTTCATTGATGATATCCTGATTTACTCCAAGGATGAGGAATCTCATCGGAAACACCTGAGAGCCGTGCTGGAACGATTACGGGAACACAAGCTCTTGCAAAACTCAGTAAATGCAGTTTTTGGCAGAAGAGCATTGGGTTTCTCTGCCACATTGTGTCCGGTGAGGGCGTCTCGGTGGATCCAGAGAAGATCAGGGCAATTAAGGATTGGCCTCGACCACGCAGTGCCACGGAGGTCAGAAGCTTCCTAGGGCTGGCAGGTTATTATAGAAAGTTTGTGAAAGGATTCGCAAGCTTGGCTCAGCCTATGACACGGTTGACCGGGAAGGACGTTAAGTTCACATGGTCTGAGGAGTGTGGGAAATGTTTTTCCGCGCTTAAGGACATGCTGACTAGCGCACCCATTCTTGTTCTTCCAGAGGCCGACCAACCCTATGTGGTTTATACGGACGCGTCCATAACAGGACTAGGTTGCGTATTAACCCAGCATGGGAAGGTCATCGCCTATGCGTCAAGGCAGTTGAGAAAACATGAGGGAAACTACCCCACCCATGACCTTGAAATGGCTACGGTAGTGTTCGCCTTAAAGATTTGGCGATCATACTTATATGGTGCCAAGGTTCAGATACTTACGGACCATAAGAGTCTTAAGTATATATTCACCCAGCCTGAGTTAAACTTAAGGCAGAGAAGGTGGATGGAGTTTGTAGCTGATTACGATCTGGATATCACCTATCATCCGGGAAAGGCTAATCTGGTCGCAGATGCCTTGAGCCGGAGAAGGGCCGACGTATCAGCCGAACGAGAAGCGGACGACCTGGACGGTACGGTTCGTGCCCTACGGTTGAACGCATCGACCAAAGAGTCTGAACCACTCGGATTAGAGGCGGTCAATCAGGCCGACCTGCTTACCCGAATTCGGTTGGCTCAAGGTCAGGACGAGAACCTAAACAAGGTTGCTCAGAATGATAGGACGGAGTACCAAACTGCAAAGGATGGTACCATCCTAGTAAACGGTAGGATCAGTGTTCCTAATGATAGGAGTCTAAAGGAAGAGATTATGAGGGAGGCTCATAAATCCAGATTCTCAGTTCATCCTGGTGCGACCAAGATGTACCAGAACCTTAAGAAGTTCTATCATTGGATCCGTATGAAGGCCGATGTCGCGGAATGGGTGGCCAAGTGTTCCACTTGCCAACTCATCAAAGCAGAACATCAAGTGCCTAGTGGGTTATTACAAAGCTTGCCTATTCCGGAATGGAAATGGGATCACATCACAATGGACTTTGTGACTGGGTTCCCTACCACGAGGAATATGAAATGGGATCACATCACAGTCTGAACGTACGATCCAGACATTGGAAGATATGTTGCGAGCATGTGTTCTAGACTGGGGTGATTCCTGGGAGAAACATCTACCTCTGGTAGAATTTGCTTACAACAATAGCTTCCATAGTAGTATTGGCATGTCGCCATACGAAGCTCTGTATGGGCGTCCATGCAGGACACCCTTATGCTGGACCCAAGTTGGGGAACACAGCATGATTGGTCCGGAGATTGTCGAAGAGACAACCGAAAAGATCAAGTTCTTGAGGGACAAGATGAGACAGGCACAAGATCGCCAAAAGAACTATGCAGATCGAAGAAGGAAAGATCTCGAGTTCCAAGTAGGTGACTTGGTGTATCTCAAAATGATTACCTTCAAAGGACGAGTCCGGATCTCCGGAAGACGGAAGTTAGATCCAAGATACTTGGGGCCGTTCAAGGTCATTGAAAGAGTTGGGATGGTGGTCTATAAGTTGGACTTGCCGGCCAAGATGGACGCATTCCATAATGTGTTCCACGTCTCCCAACTTCGGAAATGTTTGACGGACCAAGACATCGCTCTTCCTGCCATTCCAGACGATCTTGGTAAGAACCTAAGCTTGGAAACGAGGCCAGTTCGAATCATAGATAGGAAGGAAAAAGTAACAAGGAAGAAGACGGTCCAGATGGTCAAGGTCGTCTGGGACTGTAATGGTCAGGATATAATCACTTGAGAAACTGAAGCTAGAATGAAAGCAGAGTACCCATAGTGGTTAGATCAGTTTGTTTCCGAGGAAGCATTCGATTCGGATTCGAGGACGATTCCATCCCAAGGGGGGGGAGACTTGTCACACCCCCAATCTTGAGTAGGATTGTTGGGACGGCTATGGTTCGAGGAAAACGTGGAAGCCAGTCTTAGGACATCAAGGCAAGCGTTCCATGGTCGAGAAAGAAGGTTAAGGACATAAGGAAACTTAGACTTAACCTTATACAACCTAAGAGACAGCTAGGACGAGTAAGACGGTAGCTGGACGAAGTGAACGAGTAGCTCGGCCAGCTCAAGGAAGCTAGGTTCAGTTCACTCCAGCTCAGTCCCTACTAAGTCAGCTCCACTAGCTGGACTACTAGCTCACTCAGCTGAGGCAGCTGTGAGTCAAGACAAGGAGAAGAGCATGGAGAATTCATACGTGGTTCACAAGGTATGTGATGGGCCGTGGCTCCATCAGACCGAACGGACGGTCCATGCGACCGCACCGCGGCTCTGCTTGGTTTCTAAGTCCCATCCGGCTCTCCTTATCTGTTTCAATTCGTTTCTCTTCTCTTCTCTCTGGTTAAACACGAAAGGTTGTGTTGGTTGAGTCCAAGGGACACGTCCCTAGGCTTTGGCCGAACATAACCAAACCGCTAGCCTTGACACGAGTTGGTTAGTGGGATGATCCGATCGCACCAAGACTGGGCGGTTAGGACGAACGGTTGGGAATGACCCAAAAGGCACGAGTAGTCAAGAGTCATGAGTGTCCAAGAGGCACGAATGGCCAAAGGGTGCATGTTCCAAACGGTGTCTTTCGGGACAGGTTAGGACCGATCCTTATGGATCAGCCTATGGCTTGTCTAGTCAAGACAAGGTCACGGTTTGTCTAAGCCAAGGTAGAGTCGCAAGGTCTGACCGGTTGCTAAGCCTTCCGGATTAGGCTTGAGGCTTACTCGGCCGATTGGATCCAGGCCTAAGGCCGGATCAGGTAAGGGAGTCCGTTGGCCAATTGAGACGGACTCCATTGGCGGTCGCACCTAGATTCTATCCGGTTAGACGGATTGGTCTTTGGGGACGATCCGGATCTGTTCGTGTGTTCTGTTTATCTATTCTGAACTATGTATCTGATTCTAAGTCAAGGGGTGGTTGGTTGAATGACTTAGGATACGGTAGGTAGGTTCATACTGTTTATGATTGTGTTGACTGAGGTTTATCTAAGTTCTAGGAACCAAGCCAAGCATTGTAGAATCAATCCGTTCTATTCTCGGTTATGATTAATGCTTATCTGGTTGTGGTTTCAGGAACTAAGGATGGTTCTGGTCAAGCCAAGGAGCCGTGAAGGTTCGGTCAGTGAGAGGCTGTGTAACGTGTGGTTAGATGATACTAGGGATGAACTAGTGATTGTCTATGAGACTGTTAAGAAGTTGTGTATTGAATCTCATGTTTCTAAGTAATACAAAGTTTATACATTGTTATTCCGCTGTGCAATCTGTTCCTTTGTTTATGAACCTCATATTCGAATATGACTTAGCAAATAAAAGACTTAAAATGGATCAAACAAGCAAAGAAATTAATAAGTAAGCATTCGTATCCAGTTGGGTCAAGAGACCAGGAACGGGTCTTACAGTTACAGGCTATGAAATGGGCCATCTTGGAGAACCTGTCTACCATTACAAAAATGGAATCCTTGTGGTTTATCTTGGGTAAACCCAGCACAATGTCCATAGAAATGTCTACCCAAGGGTGGTTAGGAATCGGCAATGGCATTTGTAAACCGTAAGGATGTGACCTGGACTTGGTTTTAAGGCAAGTAGTGCACTTGGTGCATATGCTCTCCACATCCCTCTTCATGTTTGGCCAAAAGAAATGTTCAGTTAGGACACTCAAGGTCTTGTCCCGGCCAAAGTGTCCCATGAGGCCGCCACCATGGGCCTGCCGAACCAGCAGTTCCCTCATGGCTCCTTTGGGAATGCACAACATCTTTCCCTTGAACAGGAACCCCTCATGCTGGTAGTATGGCCCGAAAGCCCCCTTCTCAGTGTTCCTGAAAACCTCATTAAAATCAAGATCAGTGGCATAAGATTCTTTAATATGTTCGAAACCCATGATCTTGGCCTCCATGGTCACAATGAGAGTGTGTCTCCAGGACAGTGCATCGGCCACCACATTGTCTTTGCCCTTCTTGTACTTGATCACATAGGGAAAGGTCTCCACGAACTCGAGCCATCTGGCGTGCCTCTTCTTGAGTGTGGTCTGTCCCCTCAAGTGCTTAAGTGTCTCATGATCTGTATGAATAACAAATTCCTTAGACAAAAGGTAATGCTGCCAAGTTTCAAGGGACCTTACTAGAGCGTATAGCTCTTTGTCATAGGTTGTGTAGTTGAGGGCAGCTCCACTCAATTTCTCACTAAAGAATGCCACTGGTCGGCCCCCTTGAGTAAGGACAGCTCCAATGCCTGTACCTAATGCATCACACTCAATCTCAAAAGTTTTGTTAAAATCAGGGAGTGTAAGAATGGGTGCATGAGTTAAACTATATTTAAGCTTGTTGAAAGACTCCTCTTGGGCAGGGCCCCAAACAAAGGATACATTCTTCTTGATCACTGAGGTCATGGGAGCAGCAATGGTGCTGAAGTCCTTGACAAACCGCCCATAGAAGCTGGCTAGGCCATGAAAACTTCGGACTTGCCCAATAGTGGTCGGTGTGGGCCAGTCTTGGATGGCCTTGATCTTCTCCTCATCGACCTTCAACCCCTGTGAGCTCACAACAAAGCCAAATATTAACTGGTCAGTGCAAAATACACACTTCTTGAGATTGGCAAAGAGTCCTTCCTGCCTGAGCGCCTTCAAAACCTGTTCTACATGACTAATGTGATCGGATAAGCACTGACTATAGATCAATATGTCATCAAAATAGACAACCACAAATTTACCAATGTAGGGCCTTAGAACCTCGTTCATAAGCCTCATGAAGGTGCTAGGGGCGTTGGTAAGACCAAAGGGCATCACCAGCCACTCATACAAGCCTTGATTGGTCTTGAAAGCAGTCTTCCACTTGTCACCCTCCTTCATCCGAACTTGGTGATAGCCACTCCTAAGATCAATCTTGGAAAACATTGTGGAACCACTCAGTTCATCTAACATATCATCAAGTCTAGGAATGGGGTACCGATATTTTATGGTGATGTTGTTGATGGCTCGGCAATCAACACACATACGCCATGTTCCATCCTTCTTAGGCACCAAGAGGACGGGAACTGCACATGGGCTGAGACTCTCTCGAATGTACCCCTTGTCCATGAGGTCTTGGACCTGTCTCTCCAGCTCCTTAGCCTCCTCCGGATTGACTCGGTACGCGGCTCGGTTTGGAAGTGGGGCGCCTGGCACAAAGTCTATCTGATGTTCGATGCCTCGGAGGGGTGGTAAGCCGGCTGGTATCTCCTCAGGGAACACGTCCTTGTACTGGTCCATTAGTACATGCATCTCAGCTGGACAATCTGGTGCCTCAAAGCCTGCAAAACAACCATCCTTGAAAACCATTAGTAGCACCTGTGTGTCTTGCTGCAATGATTTAATCAATTTACTAGAAGAGATGTAAAGGTTGGTTTTACTAAACAGTCCAGACTGATCCATGGCCTTCTGCATCTCGTACACCTCTTGTGGACTGAGAGGAGCCAAGCTGTGCTTCTTGTTGTTGTGGGTAAAGCTGTAGATGTTATTCCTCCCATGGTGAATGGTCTCCTTGTCAAACTGCCAAGGCCTCCCTAACAGTAGATGGCCGGCTTGCATAGGAACCACATCACACTTCACCTGGTCCTGGTACTTACCAATACAAAAGGAAACAACAACTTGCTCCGAGATTTTAAGATCCGTCTCATCATTGAGCCACTTGAGCTTGTATGGCCTGGGGTGTGGCAACTTTGCTAGTCCTAACTTTTCAACAAGGTACCTGCTGGCCACATTAGTGCAAGAGCCACCATCAATAATTAGACTACATACCTTGCCCTCCACGCTACATCTAGTATGGAAGATGTTCTCTCGTTGGACGGTTTCTGGATCAAATAGGGCACTGAGAGCTCGTCTGACCACCACCAGCTCACCAGTTTCAGCATAGTCCACTATCTCATCACCTGAGTCAGCCATCTCTACATCGGCCTCGTCTTGGGACTCATACTCGCCGTCTGCCTTAAGGATCACGACACGCTTGTTCGGACAGTCCCTGGCGTAGTGCCCCTTCCCCTGACATTTGAAACAAGTAATATCACGAGTTCTTTGAGCTTGGGTTTGTCCCTTACCTGGTTCGGATGAACCTGGTTTGGACTGGTCGGATTGGTTCTTCTTGAACTGGCTTTCCACTTCAATGGATTTGTTCTTCTCAACCCCTTTGGATCCGGATGGAGCCCATGGCGTCTTGTTCCTGGCACTAGAGGCGTTCTTCCTTTTAATGTGCTGCTCGGCCTGGATGGCATAGTGGAGGAGATCGTTGAAGTTGATGTAGGTCTGCCTCTCC
This sequence comes from Brassica napus, assembly GCF_020379485.1. Taxonomy (NCBI): domain Eukaryota; kingdom Viridiplantae; phylum Streptophyta; class Magnoliopsida; order Brassicales; family Brassicaceae; genus Brassica; species Brassica napus. The sequence continues at coordinate 151,880 of NW_026016076.1, read as the reverse complement.
ACCTTGCGAGCGATGCGGTCTTAAAGATCTTCCAAGAACTGAGCCATCATAACCTCTTCGGTTTCACGCATCCTGAGCTTGTTCTTGAGAGCCTCAAACTCCTCAAAGTACTCCTCTACGGTCCTAGTACCCTGAGACAACTTGCGAAAACGTTTTAGTAAGTCCCGCTGGTAGTATGAGGGAATATACCTTGGACGGAGCTTAGCTCGCATCTCCTCCCAAGTCTCAATCCTATAGACTCTGCCAACCTCGGCTACTTCTCTGTCCCACCAGGTCAGGGCATTGTCTGTCAGTTGGGCTGCGGCTAGGGCGATCTTCTTGGCCTCGGTATAGCGGTAGTACTCAAAGATGTACTCCATGCGCCTCTCCCATTCAATGTAGGCGTCCGGGTTAACCTTTCCAGCAAAGGTTGGAGGAGTAAGTTTGAGATCCTTGCCTCCTTGCCAAGCTACTTCATCGTCTCGGAATCTTCTTCGGACCGGGCTCCCATCGCCTTGGACCCGATACTCCCGTCGGTTCCCACGCTCGGCCCGTTCGTGCTGCGGCTCGTCCGGTTCGGTACGGTCAGTGTCCGAGTTGTCCTCAATGGATTGGGACTGTTGCTCTTCTGGAATGGGTTGGTTTCTCCTTCTTGGCGGTGGAGCGTTAGCTCGGTTCCTCCCTGTTATCTGAGCCAGCTGCTCAGTCACAGTAGCCAGTGTGGCTTGGAGTTCAGCATGGTTAGCCAACAGCTGAGCATTGATCTCGGCTTGTGTTGGGGCTCCATTTAGGTCTCCCATGTCTCCTGCGACAAGAGAGGAAATAAAGAAAGAGTGATTTGCAAAGAATCAATGGAGAAGGAAAGGATATCTAAATAAGGTATGCAATGAATGTAAAACTTCTTTTCTTTTTAATTTGAGTTTCGAAAATTTAAAAATGGAAAGGACAATCTTTCTTTTTTTATTTTTTAAATTGGAAATACTTGAAGTGCAAGCCAAGAAAAAAATTAAATGCAATTAAATGGAAATCCGAGTCAAAAAGGAAAGTAAAAATCGATGGATGCCAAAAACAAGTTTCTAGAATGTAAGATGCACAAAATGGATCAAAAGATATGCAAGAAAAAAAACCAGTTTGAACTCGCCAAGAACAGCAAGAACAAATGCTATTTTTTTTTTTGAAAATCAAGAGGATGAACCAAGCAAATAACAAAAATCAAAAGGGATAGGACACAACCGAAGGTGTAGGAGCTTTGAGCTCTGATACCAAAATGATACAGGCCGGAACTCTGACTACACGGATGGACGGTCTGAGGTTCAAGAACTCGGACTGGACAGAACGGACGGACGGCTATGGAGCGGCTAGACGGACGCGATGGAGTGGGAGATGGCCGATCTGGTTCCTGAAACAAAAGAGTGCTATTTTATGAGTTTTTATGAATCAAAATGATGAACAGAAAAAAAATTAAATGATAAATGAAGAACATAAGCAAATATGACTTTTTATGGGTTTTTATAATGAATGGAAAATCTAGAACTATATGATGCAAGATAAAACAAAATAAGAGAAGGATAGATATATGGGGGATGGATCCTTGTTGGTGGATGTGTATCTCTCTCAACAAGAACAGTGGATGGAGGTGGATAGCTATGGGATTTGGCTTGCTGGATGTGTATCACTCTCAAGGCAAATCGATGGATGGGATGGAGGTGAAGAATCGCCACAAGCTTGGTGGTTGAAGCTTGATAAGACTCGGCTGCTCTCTCTTGTTTCTCACAGAAAAAGACTTAGGGTTTTAGGTTTGCAAAGGCAAAATTATTTCATAAAAGACATGGGCAAAAATCGCCAACTTCATGGGGTTATATAGGGTTTACCCCTTATGGGACTCAAAGATAAAAGGCCTTAAACAAGCTGGCCGAAAATGAGGCTGAAACAATAGCCCAAAGTCTTAACCAAATAAATTAAAATAAACCAGACATCTGGTTGTCGGTTTGAGAAGGCCTAGACCAAGGCTAATAGCATGCTTGCATGTTGCCTCATTAAAACCTTACCAAGAAAACCCAATGGGACAAAACCTGGTGAGGAAAAAGAGTACAACACATGCTACTCCCCTTGGTGGTTGGCTAGATCTCAGAACCGGGAAGAGTTGGAGTGGATGGAATGGAAACTGAGTCTGGACCAAGCTCAGATGTGGAAATGAGAAGTCCGGCTTGGTTGAGTCTGAACTGGATCGGATCGGCCGCGTCCTGAACCTCCATTGGGCCGGCTTGATCTTGAATCTTCAACTGGACCATCTTCTCAATCAGCAGCTGGTCCTGGTCAGTCTGTCCATCTTGATCAAGTATTTGTTGGACAGCTTTGGTGAAACCTTCTCGCAAGGCCCTGGTTCCACTCCGGGTAGTGGACCGCGCCTAACTATGGGAACCTCTACTTGGATGGCCTCATCACCAAGGACCAACGTGCTGATATGTGTACTGATGGACAGCCACGGACGTCATGTGTGTGATGACAGACACGCACAGACACACACGGACAGTCACGGATGTCCTGTGTGTGCTGACGAACAGCCACAAACAGCCACGGACGTCCTGTGTGTGCTGGCGGACACACACGGACAGCCACAGACGTCCTGTGTGTGCTGACGGATACACACGAATGTCATGTGTGTGCTGACGGACACCCACAGACGTCCTGCCTCTGCTGACGAACACACACAGACACAAACGGACACACACGGACAGCCACGAACGTCCTGTGGGTGCTAGCCACGGACAGCCACGGACGTCATGTGTGTGCTGGCGGACACCCACAGCCGTCCTGTGTGCACTGAACAGATAGCCCACGTGGGCCAAAATCACCCAAACAGTCCATGGGAAGGGCCAGCGTGCTGCGCCCAAAGACAACATGCTGATATGTGTACTGATGGACAGCCACGGACGTCCTGTGTGTGCTGACGGACACAGATGGACACACATGGACAGCCACGAACGTCCTGTGTGTGCTAGCGGACACCCACGGACGTCCCGTGTGTACTAAACAGACAGCCCACGTGGGCCAAAATCACCCAAACAGTCCACGGGAAGGGTCAGCATGCTGAGTCCAAGGACCAACGTGTTGATATGTGTACTGATGGACATCCACGGACGTCCTGTGTGTGCTTACGGATACACACAGACACACACAGACAGCCACAGACGTCCTGTGTGTGCTTACGGACACACACGGACGTCTTGTGTGTGCTGACGGACATACACATACACACACGGACAGCCACAGACGTCCTGTGTGTGCTTACGGATACACACGGACGTCTTGCGTGTGCTGAGGGACACCCAAGGACGTCTTGTGTGTAATGAACAGACAGCCCACGTGGGCCAAAATCACCCGAACAGTCCACGGGATGGGCCACCGTGCTGAGTCCAAGGACCAGCGTGCTGATATGTGTACTGGTGGACAGCCACGGATGTCCTGTGTGGGCTGACGGACACACACGGACGTCCTGTGTTTGCTGACAGACAACCACGGCCTTCCTGTGTGTGCTTGCGGACACCCACAGACATCATGTGTGTACTGAACAGACAGCCCACGTGGGCCAAAATCACCCGAACAGTCCACGGGAAGGGTCAGCGTGCTGAGTCCAAGGACCAACGTGCTGATATGTGTACTGATGGACAGCCACGGATGTCCTGTGTGTTCTGACGGACACACACGGACAAACCCGGACAGCCACAAACGTCCTCTGTGAGCTAACGGACACACACGGACATCCTGTTTGTGCAGACGGACACCCATGGACGTCCTGTGTATACTAAACAGACAGCCCACGTGGGACAAAATCACCCGAACAGTCCACGGGATGGGCCACCGTGCTGAGTCCAAGGACCAGCGAGCTGAAATATGTACTGATGGAAAGCCACAGACGTCATGTGTGTGCTGACGGAAACACACGGACACACACGGACAGCTATGGACGTCCTATGTTTGCTGATGGACAGCCACAGACAGCCACGGACGTCCTGTGTGTGCTGGCGGACACCCACAGACGTCCTGAGTGTACTGAACAGACAGCCCACGTGGCCAAAATCACCCAAACAGTCCACGGGAAGGGTCAGCGTGCTCAGTCCAAGGACCAACGTGCTGATATGTGTACCGATGGACAGCCACGGACGTCATGTGTGTGCTGACGGACACACACGGACAGTCACGGACATCCTGTGTGTACTGACGGACAGCCACAAACAGCCACAGACGTCTTGTGTGTGCTGGCGGACACACACGGACAGCCACGGACGTTCTGTGTGTGCTGACGAACACACACGGACGTCCTATGTGTGCTGACGGACACCCACCGATGTCCTGTCTCTGCTGACGGACACACACAGACACAAACAGACGCACACGAACAGCCACAGACGTCCTGTGTGTGCTAGCCACGGACAGCCACAGACGTCATGTGTGTGCTGGCGGACACCCACGGACATCCTGTGTGCACTGAACAGACAGCCCACGTGGGCCAAAATCACCTAAACAGTCCATGGGAAGGGCCAGGGTGCTGAGTCCAAGGACCAACGTGCTGATATGTGTACTGATGGACAGCCACGGATGTCCTGTGTGTGCTGACGGACACACACGGACAAACCCGGACAGCCACGAACGTCCTCTGTGAGCTAACGGACACACACGGACATCCTGTTTGTGCAGACGGACACCCATGGACGTCCTGTGTATACTAAACAGACAGCCCACGTGGGACAAAATCACCCGAACAGTCCACGAGATGGGCCACCGTGCTGAGTCCAAGGACCAGCGAGCTGATATATGTACTGATGGAAAGCCACAGACGTCATGTGTGTGCTGACGGAAACACACGGACACACACGGACAGCTATGGACGTCCTATGTTTGCTGATGGACAGCCACAGACAGCCACGGACGTCCTGTGTGTGCTGGCGGACACCCACAGACGTCCTGAGTGTACTGAACAGACAGCCCACGTGGCCAAAATCACCCAAACAGTCCACGGGAAGGGTCAGCGTGCTGAGTCCAAGGACCAACGTGCTGATATGGGTACCGATGGACAGCCACGGACGTCATGTGTGTGCCGAAGGACACACACGGACAGTCACGGACATCCTGTGTGTGCTGACGGACAGCCACAAACAGCCACAGACGTCTTGTGTGTGCTGGCGGACACACACGGACAGCCACGGACGTCCTGTGTGTGCTGACGAACACACACGGACGTCCTATGTGTGCTGACGGACACCCACCGATGTCCTGTCTCTGCTGACGGACACACACGGACACAAACAGACGCACACGAACAGCCACAGACGTCCTGTGTGTGCTAGCCACGGACAGCCACATACGTCATGTGTGTGCTGGCGGACACCCACGGACATCCTGTGTGCACTGAACAGACAGCCCACGTGGGCCAAAATCACCTAAACAGTCCATGGGAAGGGCCAGGGTGCTGAGTCCAGAGACCAACGTGCTGATATGTGTACTGATGGACAGCCACAGACGTCCTGTGTGTGCTGACGGACACAGACGGACACACACGGACGTCATGTTTTTGCTGGCGGACAGACTTCACATGATTCACACTTATTAATAGAATACTTATAGATTAGTACTTGAGAACAAAAACTAAGTCTCGGGATAACCTCAAAGAATTATTCTTATTAATTCTGAAGTATTTAAACTAGATAAATACTTCATATATAAATATAGATCAAGGGATAATACTTAATCAATCAACCATAATTACTCCTTAATTAATCCATAATTAATCCTTAATTAATCAATGATTATCCCTTAATTAATTCATGATTAATTCTTAATTAATCAACCATATTCAATATGCAATCATGCATACTCATTCATAATTCATTCATCATCTATCTAGACTCACCTTTAAATCCATGAGATTGGCTAAGGAAGCTAGACTCGAGCTCAAGCTAATCACACTTCACTTCTGGATCACTCTCGGTTCAGAACCATCACAAGGATCCGGCTGATCCGAATACTCTCCTTGGCCATCTGAATTCAAAACATAACAGTTGGAACATAAGGTTCACTAGTCTGGTTCAAGAAGAGACTCAACTCAGTTCATAACATTTCAGTTCAGTTCTCTCATATCAGTTTAGTTCAAGACAGATTGATACCATGTTCAGCTCGGTTCAAGCTTTAACAATTTAACTCGGTTCATATCAGTTTAGTTCATGCTCAGCTAACTCCGGTTCTAATCAGTTCCCAACAGCTTAACTCGGTTATACTCAGACGACATCAATTCAAGACAATTTCAGACCATAGACAGCTCGGCTCAGATCAGATCAGAACATACTCAGCTCAATTCAGTTCTGTGACTGTCCATGAGTACACATATCAGCACGCTGGTCCTTGGACTCAGTACACACAGGACATCCGTGGGTGTCCGCCAGCACACACAGGACGTCCGTGGCTGTCTGTGGCTGCCCGTCAGCACACACAGGACATCCGTGGCTGTCCATGTGTGTCCGTGTGTGTCTGTGGGTGTCCGCCAGCACACACACAGGACGTCCAGGGCTGTCCGTATGCACACACGGACGTCCATATGTGTCCGTCACCACACACAGGACGTCCATGTGTGTCCGTCAGCACACACGGGACGTCTGTGGCTGTCCATCAGTACACATATCAGCAGGCTGGTCCTTGGACTCAGTACGCTGGCCCTTACCGTGGACTATTCGGGTGAATTTGGCCCACGTGGGCTGTCTGTTCAGTACACACAGGACGTCCGTGGCTGTCCGTCAGCACACTCAGGACGTCTGTGTGTGTCCGTGAGCACACACAGGACATCCGTGGCTGTCCGTGTGTGTCCGTGTGTGTTCGTCCGCACACACAGGACGTTCGTGGCTGTCCATCAGTACATATCAGCACGCTGGTCCTTGGACTCCGCATGCTGGCCCTTCCCGTGGACTGTTCGGGTGATTTTGTCCCACGTGGGCTGTCTGTTCAGTACACACAGGACGTCCGTGGGTGTCCGTCAGCACACACATGACGTCCGTGTGTGCCCTCAGCACACACAGGACGTTCGTGGCTGTCCGTGTGTGTCCGTGTGTGTCCGTCAGCACACACAGGACATCTGTGGCTGTCCATCAGTACACATATCAGCACGTTGGTCCTTGGCCTCCGCACGCTGACCCTTCCCGTGGACATTTCAGGTGATTTTGGCCCATGTGGGCTGTCTGTTCAGTACACACAGGACGTCCGTGGGTGTCCGCCAGCACACACATGACGTCAGTGGCTGTTCGTGTGTGTCTGTCAGCAAACACAGGACTTCCGTGGCTGTCTGTGTGTGTCCGTGTTGTCTGTGTGTGTGCATCAGCACACACAGGACGTCCGTGGCTGTCTATCAGTACACATATCAGCTCGTTGGTCCTTGGTCTCAGCACGCTGACCCTTCCCGTGGATTTGACCCATTTTTATCCATGGTATATAAGTATTTTACTATATATATATATCTATGTTTTCTACTCTTCTAGGTATGTTTTCAGGTTCAGGACATTTCACCCGAGCTGACCACTTAGATGTCGACGAGAGGAAGAATAATCGATCGATGCGCATCATTGCTGACGATCAATATCAGGAAATGCCTCGACAAATGAAGATTAATATCGATCGATATACACCAGTACCATCGATCGATGTCGAGACACCAGACGCGACATTTGGATTCTGCAGACTTAAAAACCAAGGCCAAGCCAAATTAACAAAATGCCCTGAAGAGTTTTCAACCTAGTAGAATATATACTGCAAGTGTTTTGACGGCAGAGAGAGCTTTCTTTCTAGACCAAGTTTTGTTACAAGTTTCATTTTGGAGAGAAGATCACTTGTGATTGGAACTCTTTGTTCTATTTCTTTTCATCTATTCTATGAATTCTTATTTCTCTAGTGATATGAATTGCTTTGCTATGTCTGAGTAGTTCAACTGTTAGATCCAGGGTTCAGATAGGTTTCTTGGATTAGCCCCAAACTATAGATCTGCCTTGTTGTGATATTCATGATAGATTTGTATTCATTGCTTGTTTTAGCCTTGCTAACTAGAACTTGATCATAGGATTGCATATTCAAGCACCCTTGTTATCCCATCCTGAAATCTATCTATCATATTAGGATTGCTAGAGAGGGCTAACCGCCAATTTAGAATCTTAGTAGGGCATTTCATACTCGCGCATAGGCCTGGCTAGAACCCGTCGATCGATGTCCTCAACTGACAATCGATCAATGTTGGCAAAGGTGTATCGGTCGACGTCTTTATAGACTATCGATCGACACTCTCTTGTGTCTGCATCTAACCGGTGAGACACAAGATCTAGTCTGTTAACCAGTGGTACATGCGACAGCTGATCACTGAGTTAAGCGAATGAGCTCTAATATATCATGCATGCAACAGTTAGGCATCTATAGGAATTATAATCTCCAATACCTGAATAGTAGCCTTGCATCTAATATCATTTCCAACCTAAGTTACATTTATTATTTACTCGCTTGTTACTATTGCTATTTCATTTAAACATTTACAACCTTTAGAATTAATAAACACTAGATTTAATTGTTCCATAGCTCCTTGTGGATTTGATCCCTAAGTACTACATCTGAACCTCTTTTGATGAGAGTAACACTCCTTAGGGTAATTTGAGTGGTATCAAATTTGGCGCCGTTGCCGGGGAGCTTTGATCGCCATTAGATTTAGTTTTATTAATTCTTATTCTTTTCTTTACCCCTTTCTAATAATCTTTTTTCTTGTCTTTTCAGGTGCATGCCCAGCGGTCCCAGAAGCAACAAGGAGAAAGACTTACTGTTCTCAGACGATCCAGCTCATTTGGAATGCACCATCCGTAGAGGTCAACGTTCCACATCGCTCGACGCAACCACTTCGTCGTCGATCGATACGCACAACCAACCGTCGACCGACACCAGACCGTCATCGGCGATCGATCTCAATCGTTCGACAACGATCGATACTACACCGCGTACGTCGTCAAAAATGGTAAACATTATTATTCTAACTCAGGACGAGAATGGAAACCTTTATGACCACGCCGGTCATCTGCGTAATGCAACAGGTCAGAAAATAGATGCTCAGGGAACTGTAATCCCTGATGTTGATGCTACAGGAGCTGCTCAACCTGTAGATGAGGTCGCTCGATCGAAACCACTGGCCGACTACAATCGCCCAGATGAGTACTATTCCAACAGATCAGCTATTCGACTTCCGAAGATCCAGAAGCAGAATTTCGAGCTGAAGCCTCAATACTACACTCTCGTGTCGCAGATACCCTACTCTGGGTTACCGCACGAGCATCCTATGGACCATTTGGAACGGTTCGAGGATCTAATCGCTGCTATTCGGATGGAAAGAGTCCCCGAAGATTACCTGCTGTGCAAGCTCTTCAGATACACGCTGAATGGAGAAGCAATGCACTGGCTTAGGCAGCAACCCACAGGATCTTTAACATCATGGAGCGACATCAAGAATGCTTTCTTATGAAAATTCTTCGATGAGGCGCGTGCTGAAGAACTTCGGAACAAAATTTCCACATTCTCGCAGAAGGCTGGAGAGTCTTTCAAAGATGCGTGGATTAGATTTAGTTTCTTCCAGCGAGACTGTCCACACCACGGATTTAACGAAGTGCAGCTGCTAAGCACTTTCTTCCGAGGTCTCGCCTTACAGTATCAAATGGCCCTTGATACGGCGAGTGAAGGAAACTTCACTACTCAAAATCCGTTGGAAGCTGTGAGACTTATCGAAAACCTTGCTAACAGCAGCAGCATCAAAAACACTGACTCTGAACGAAACAAGTCTGTAGCCTCTATCGGGAAGGAACAGATGGACGAAGTAAGAGCTAAGTTAGATGTGGTGCACGAGCTTCTTAGGAAGCAAATCTGCTCAGCTGAGGGAGAAGTAGCAGATACGGAAGGAGAAGAAAATGTGAATTACATCGGAGGTACCAGATTCCAAAATTTTGGAAACCAGGGCGGAAACAAAAACTTCTTTGGAAATGGCCAAAGAAGTAACCAAAGTTCACAATTTCAAAAACCCTTCAACAACAGCAAGAGCTACTCGAACTCTTACTACCAAAATCCACCACCCCAGACTTAGGAAAGCAAGATCGAAGAAATGCTTAATCGAGTACTGTTGGGACAACAACAAATCACCGTGGATTTCAACGGTAAGATAGACTCTGCCTACAACAATCCGAACTCCAAAATTGAGACCTTAGGGACTCAGGTGAGAAAACTTGAAACCCAAGTAATTCAGACGGGCGAGACTATAAAGAGGCAAGAAGCTTTCACTAGAGAGGCAGGAGCCCGACAAAGGAAAACACCACGTAAATGCCATCATAGATGATGAATTCTGGCAAGTGGTGAGAAATGAAAAGCTTGAGGAAGGAGATTTCGAAATCGAAAGCTCCATGAGTCTCGGCGAATCCCAATGGTGTCGACCGATGTCGATGAACTCGCATCGATCGACAGACCATGATGAAGATCAATGGACAGATTACTCCAGTCATCGATCGACGTCATCTGCCAAATCGACTGAATGCAATGCGGTTCGAATTCTAACTCATCAAGAATTCGCAGCTAAGCATCCTCACCCACCCTCCCCTTTCTATGAAAAAATCGATCGATCGGTTGAGCCAACCATCGATCGACAGAGTGAGTCCGACGTCGATCGTCACAACACACCTCCCATCGATCGACAGGCACCTCTGACATACTGAGTGCGGTTACCCTCAATCGATAATGATTACATCAATGCACTCAGACCACCACCTAAACCATTAGAAAACCCACCCGAACCAAAACCCAACCCTTTAAATAGTTCACCAGAATCAGTTCAAGAAGAACAAGAATCTGAAGGGAGAAGGTTAAGGAAAAGAAAGGAGAAGATTCCTAAAAACCTTAAGAGGGAAGCTAACGATAAGGAGATGGATGGTTTCACTAAACGAGTCCTCAGAATCCCAATCGAAAAACCTTTTGATGAAGCTTACTTAACACACCGGTTGTGGATGTTCTTCAGAGAAACAAAGGTAACCGAGGAGGACATTAGGAGAATGTTTCATCAAGTCAGAGAGAAGATGAAACACATGATCACATTGACAAAGAAGAGTGATCCTGGGAAGTTTGCAATACCATGCGTAGTCAAGGGTGTTGAATTTCCCCATTCAATATGTGACACAGGAGCATGAGTTAGTATCCTCCCTAGGATCATGGCAGACCAGCTTGGTTTGACCATCGAACCCTTAACAGAATCCTTCACCTTCGTGGATCTTTGAGAGAAACGTTCAGGAGGCATCATAAGAGATCTGGAGGTACTGATTGGTAATGCCCTTGTCCCTGTAGATTTTCATGTCTTAGACATCGAGCTTACCTGGAACTCTTCACTTCTGCTTGGAAGACCTTTCCTAGCTACAGTAGGAGCTGTATGTGACATGAACAAACACAAATTGTGTCTAACGCTCATAGACCCAAACATCCACTACGACCCCATCCGTCCTACGAGAAAGGTAATTAATTATGTGGATTATGGGAAAGAACTTGGCTTCATTGGCGCATGCCATTGTGGAGCATGGTATGAATCGGAGTACGAAACAGAGTACTCGGAATTGATCGATACCCCAACCTTTCCATCGATCGATTCCAATGTGTCAACGGTGACCGATGACCGCAACAACACGTCACCCGACGTAATGCACCCAGTTGACCATTTCGCTTCACCTAATCATTGTTACCAACATTTTGCCTTCCAACCTCCAACCAAAAGAGGACATGATGATTATTCCATAGGCAGTTGGGCAGACAGTGGTTTCCATGAAAGTTTTGCAGTTGACACTGTAATTACTTCACCTAATGAGGAACATACCAAGGAATATGATGTCTTTGTAGGATGAAAGACGTGAAACACATAAGTTCACCAACACGTTTCCAACATCGTTCGATGTTGTGCACTCCACATCAGTCGATACCCACCTTCGTCTAGCAAAACAACCGCTCACATCGATCGACACCCAGAAAGGAACATCGATCGATATTCACGCCGCAGCGAAAATTCAGGAGCAGGAGAATATTCCCTCCCTAACTAGGTTTACAGATACCTATATAAATAGTTTTGCACCTCTGAAACCACCTACACACATCAGAGCAAACACACAATAAAAAAAGATGAACACTCTTTCTTCTACATCAACAGAAAAATCCATAAAGAGCAATCATCTCAAGAACACAAGTTCTGCAGAAATTACTCTGCCATCGATCGATGTAACTGTATCTACATCGATCGATACTACTCTAAACCGTAATCTTTCTATTTCTAAAATGTATGATTATGCAAACATTGATTACGGTTTTCTAACACCTGATGAATTTGGTATTTTCAGGGACCCAGATGGCAACGCACGTGCAATGGATGGAAGGATTTTACAAGTGTCCAGAGAGGACATAGCAGACATCCTTCAAGTAGCCAATGGACCTGACAACCTGTTCTCACAGCAACGTGGCACTCCAGACGTCATTCAAACAGATCCTAACAACCACGCAGGAGTCACCACAACAGAGATCAACCCAGATCTATCACGCCTACCAAAAGGGCAAGCATCGATCGACGGTACAACGGAGAAATCGATCGACAGGGTAACACCAACGTCGATCGATATGGATGAACCGACGTCGATCGATAGACGGTATGAATGTGGGAACCGCGCTTTCGACATGTATGGAGCCAGAAAGTTCACTTGGGAACAAAGGGACGAGTATGGAGTCTACAGAGATGAGCGTGGACACGCACGAGGCGTAGCTGGTGAGATGATACCTGTCACAAAGGACAACATCAGGAAAATACTGGAAAGAGCATCTCTTTTTGAAGAGAGCCACATCTGTCTTCCAGAACATGCCACTTCCTTCACACTCACAAGACTGGCACCAGAACTCTACACCAAAGATGAAATCGATGAGATGGTGTTTGGTATTTGTGGAGCTCAGGAGAAACTGGGAGAGGAGCTCAAAACATTGGTAGAAGACACACATCAGCCTTTGGATAGAGGCTACAATGAGCTTTTCAGATGTATGGCAGAAATGAGGAAAGAAATTGAGAGTTTACGTCAGCAACTTGAGAAGGAAGCTACGACCTCAGCATCGATCGACGCACCACTTGCAACATCGATCGACGTCAGTCTTACTACAGCTCAGATCGCTGCAGAACCGCAATGTTCAACACAACACAGGGATGAATGGGAAGTCTAATACATCGACACGAGGATAAACGACGTTTACTGCCCTCTCAACAACAACGTGGACTGGCTAAGCACCAAAATCGAGCTACTACAGCAAGATCTGGACACCATTCGCAAGAAGGACCAACGACCAGCCACATCAATCGACATGTGCACCTTCACATCGCTCGACGCCAAAGTGTCAGCCATGAATGAGAGGCTGAGGACTTACGAGGATATGCATGACCACTTTATATCACCAGTCATGATAGATTTAAACAAATTGTCTAGTCAATTACTTCATGCCCAAAAGGATATTGAGAACATTACTAATCAAAGTTTTTTGCAGGCAAAATCAGCATCGATCGACAGGCTAAGAGGACCCTGGATCGATGGCAAGAAACCTGTGGAGTTACTTCCTTACACAGCAGCAGAAGTTGACAAGATCACATCCAAGATCTACACTGCTCTAGACACCATGGAGGAACGACTTGACAAACGCTGCGATGACATCTACTTTCCATTCGACAACAAAATAGTGGACTAGACAAAGCCATTCAGAGGCAACTCGCAGCTCAACACCAGATATCAGCATCGATCGACAGGACAATAGCAAAATCGATCGACGGCAACTCGCCGAGATCGACCAACAAACACATAATCGCATCGATCGACGCCGAGTCTACACCAATCGGCGAGCAGCTGATACACAAGACAGTAGAGTCAATGCAAAAGGAACTGGCAGATCTTTCAGCATACGCCTATGACAACATAGGCTGGCACCAGGTCAGCATTGACAACGTTCAAGAAAGGCTACAGAACATCTCCACTGTACTTGAGAAGATGGATGATAAATGGACAAGAAATGATGAGGCCACAAGAAGTTTCATTGCATCTTGGTCCAGAATGCGCAGAGATGACGTGGATGCTTGCTTTCCAACAAGCAGCTGCTTCTCCACCCAATAGCCAATCACTACCACAGTCAAGCTAAATGACTATAACCAAGCGCTGAGTGGGAGGCAACCCACTATTAGGTATTTTACTTTGGTTTTATTAGCTAGCATTTAATTTCTTTCGTTTTATTTCTTTCAGATTTAGGAGACCCAAGTAGGAGGACTTGAATATCGACCGACGACGAGACGTCGACATCGTTCGACATAGGCAACCACACGACGATCGATGTAACACTTACCCATCGATCGATATCTAATCCGGTCAGATGTATCTTCCCTACTTGTTACATTTCGTACATCATAAACTTTTCATCATAACTCCGGCTGAGTTACACTGGGACAGTGTAATTTAAGTCTGGGGGGAGATTTACTGATATAATTTATTTTATTCTTACGTAAAAAGGAATTTCAAATAAATTATGCTTAGCTATTGAAAATAGGGACTATAATCTTATATTGATTTAAACATGAATATCTAACCAATCTTTAGCACCATTTTAGATTTACTGATTGCAGATAGCACTAAAGATGCTAAAGCGGATCAACCTATCAACTACACACTTGCCTTGAACCGTATGAAGTAACCAAAGCTGATTTCCAACACTAAACCTGACATACCGCTTGTCTTGGGGCTTGGTATACATGGGATCGGATTCTTCAGACAGGTCTGGAAGGTAACGCTTGGTTTAGATTATTTATCACATTTTCTCTCCCTAGATTTCGACCCTAGATTAGTTAGTGAGTATATAAAAAAAATAAAAAATAAAAAATAAGATCTATTGTTTAATTAGGATGAGTCTGAACAGGACTTGGTGGCTAAAACCATTAAGGCTTGATTCATGAGGACTCAAATAAAAGAGTTCGAAACGGGACTTGGAGGCGGCAATCTTCAAGGCTCGCTTTCGCAAAGAACTCTTGGATATAGGTCAAAAAGAAGTGAACAGAACTTGGTGGCAACCACCATTAAGTTTTGATTCATGGAAGCCTGTCCAATCTTGGTCACTGATCCTGCAATGGAAGCAGACTTTGACTCAAGAGATAAATTTAGAGAGAGAGAAACTAGGAACTAACTTTTACCTGCAGCTCCAGATACTGTCTGAAATCTTTGCATCCTGTGATCGATACTCCCAAGGTAAAGCATTCACTTTATATTTATGCTAAGAAATGAAATCAGTAGAGGGGATGTCAGACGTGAATTGATGAGTTGTGTTATGTTAGAAATGGTTACTAAGCTAGGATATTGCGTAGTGTGCTTTTGTGATTAGGACTTTTTAAATGTGGTTGCAAAATTGTCGAGGAAAGATTTCTATGTTTTTAAAATCGTAAGTTCCCAAATATTTTCAAACCTCTTTCAGAGAGACTGCCTGTATCTTTTGCTTGAGGACAAGCAAAATGGTAAGTCTGAGGGAGTTGATATACCTTGGATTTGACCCATTTTTATCCATGGTATATAAGTATTTTACTATTTATATATCTATGTTTTCTACTCTTCTAGGTATGTTTTCAGGTTCATGTGCATTTCGGAGTAAAGCTATGACTTTGGAGCATTTTGGAGCTTAAAGGACATTTCACCCGAGCTGACCACTTAGAGGTCGACGAGAGGAAGAATAATCGATCGATGCGCATCATTGCTGACGATCGATATCATGAAATGCCTCGACAGATGAAGATTAATATCGATCGAGATACACCAGTACCATCGATCGATGTCGTGAAACCAGACGCAACATTTTGGATTCTGCAGACTTAAAAACCAAGGCCAAGCAAAATTACCAAAATGCCATGAAGAGTTTTTAACCTAGTAGAATATATACTGCAAGTGTTTTGACGGCAGAGAGAGCTTTCTTTCTAGACCTAGTTTTGATACGAGTTTCATTTTGGAGAGAAGATCACTTGTGATTGGAACTCCTTGTTCTATTTCTTTTCATCTATTCTATGAATTCTTATTTCTCTATTGATATGAATTGCTTTGCTATGTCTGAGTTGTTGAACTGTTAGATCCAGGGTTCAGATAGGTTTGTGGGATTAACCCCAACCTATAGATCTGCCTTGTTGTGATATTCATGATAGGTTTGTATTCATTGCTTGTTTTAGCCTTGCTAACTAGAACTTGATCATAGGATTGCATATTTAAGCACCCTTGTTATCCCATCCTGAAATCTATCTATCATATTAGGATTGCTAGAGAGAGCTAACCGCCAATTTAGGATCTTAGTAGGGCATTTCATACTCGCGCAAAGGCCAGGCTAGAACCCGTCGATCGATGTCCTCAACTGACAATCGATCGATATTGGCAAAGGTGTATCGGTCGACGTCTTAATAGACAATCGATCGACACTCTCTTGTGTCTGCATCTAACCAGTGATACACAAGATCTAGTCTATTAACCAGTGGTACATGCGACAGTTAGGCATCTATAGGAATTATAATCTCTAATACCTGAATAGTGGCCCGGCATCTAATATCATTTCCAACCTAAGTTACATTTATTATTTACTCGCTTGTTACTATTGCTATTTCATTTAAACATTTACAACCTTTAGAATTAATAAACACTAGATTTAATTGTTCCCTAGCTCCTTGTGGATTCGATCCCTAAGTACTACATCTGAACCTCTTTTGATGAGAGTAACACTCTTTAGGGTAATTTGAGTGGTATCAGTACACACAGGACGTCCGTGTGTGTCCGTCAGCACCTACATGACGTCCTTGGCTGTCCGTGTGTGTCCATCAGCACACACAGGACATCCGTGGCTGTCCATCAGTACACATATCAGCACGTTGGTCCTTGTACTCAGCACGCTGACCCTTCCCATGGATTGTTCGGGTGATTTTGGCCCATGTGGGCTATCTGTTCAGTACACATAGGACGTCTGTGGGTGTCCGTCAGCATACACATGATGTTCGTGTGTGTCCGTCAGCACACACAGGACATCCTTGGCTGTCCGTGTGTGTCCGTCAGCACACACAAGATATGCATGGCTGTCCATCAGTACACATATCAGCACATTGGTCCTTGGACTCAGCGCACTGTTTGGGTGATTTTGGCCGTCCATCAGTACACACAGGACGTCTGTGGGTGTCCACCAGCACACAGGACGTCCGTGGCTGTCCGTCAACACACACATGACGTCCGTGGGTGTCCACCAGCACACAGGACGTCCGTGGCTGTCCGTCAGCACACACAGGATGTCCCTGGTTGTCCGTGTGTGTCCATTTGTGTCCGTGGGTGTCCGTCAACACACACAGGACGTCTGTGGCTGTCCGTGGCTTTCCGTCAGCACACACAGGACGTCCATGTATGTCCGTCAGCACACACAGGACATCCGTGTGTGTCCGTGTATGTCCTTCAGCACACACAGGACGTCTGTGGCTGTCCATCAGTTCACAAATCAGCACGCTGGTCCTTGCACTCAGCACGCTGGCCCTTGCCGTGGACTGTTCGAGTGATTTTGGCCCACGTGGGCTGTCTGTTCAGTACACACATGACGTCTGTGGGTGTCCGTCAGCACACTCAGGATGTCCGTGTGTGTCCGTCAGTACACACTGGACGTCCGTGGCTGTCCGTGTGTGTCCGTGTGTGTCCGTCCGCACACACAGGACGTCCATGGCTGTCCATCAGTACATATCAGCACGCTGGCCCTTCCCATGGACTGTTCAGGTGATTTTGTCCCATGTGGGCTGTGTGTTTAGTACACACAGGACGTCCGTGGGTGTCCGTCAGCACACACATGACGTCTGTGTGTGCCCTCAGCACACACAGGACGTCCATGGCTGTCCGTGTGTGTCCGTCAGCACACACAGGACGTCTGTGGCTGTCCATCAGTACACATATCAGCACGCTGGTCCTTGGACTCCGCACGCTAACCCTTCCCGTGGACATTTCGGGTGATTTTGGCCCATGTGGGCTGTCTGTTCAGTACACACAGGACATCCGTGGGTGTCCGCCAGCACACACAGGACGTCAGTGTGTGTCCGTCAGCACACACAGGACGTCCGTGGCTGTCCGTGTGTGTCCGTGTGTGTCTGTGTGTGTCCATCAGCACACATAGGACGTCCGTGGCTGTCTATCAGTACACATATCAGCTCGTTGGTCCTTGGACTCAGCCCGCTGACCCTTCCCGTGGACTGTTCGGGTGATATTAACCCACGCGGGCTATCTGTTCAGTACACACAGGACGTCTGTGGGTGTCCGTCAGCACACACAGGACGTCCATGTGTGTCCGTCAGCAAATACAGGACGTCCTTGGCTGTCTGTGTGTGTACGTTAGCACACAAATGATGTCCGTGGCTGTCCATCAGTACACATATCAGCACGTTGGTCCTTCGACTCAGCACACTGACCCTTCCCATGGATTGTTCAGGTGATTTTGGCCCACGTGGGCTATCTGTTCAGTACACATAGGACGTCTGTGGGTGTCCGTCAGCATACACTTGACATCCGTGTGTGTCCGTCAGCACACACAGGACATCCTTGGCTGTCCGTGTGTGTCCGTCAGCACACACAAGACGTCCGTGGCTGTCCATCAGTACACATATCAGCACGTTGGTCCTTGGACTCAGCACGCTGACCCTTCCCGTGGACTGTTTGGGTGATTTTGGCCCATGTGAGCTGTCTGTACAGTACACACAGGACGTCCGTGGGTGTCCGCTAGCACACACAGGACGCCTGTGGCTGTCTGTGAGTGTCTGTGTGGGTCCGTCTGTGTTTGTAAGCACACACAGGATGTCTGTGTCTGTCAGCACACACAGGACGTTCGTGGCTGTCCATCAGTACACATATCAGCACGTTTGTCATGTCCCCGATCCTGGATAGGATCGTCCGGACGGACTGCGGTGCGAGGAAACGCACCATTCAGGTCATATGACTTAAAGACAAGTTAAGGGCATCAGGTAGCTAAGGCATAGCTAATCCAAGAAGGAGACAAGCTCAAAGGAGCTGGACAAGCGAGCTGGTAGTTGGACAAGATCCAGGTGAAGCTCGATGAAGTGAGTGATCAGAATGGATCATGGGAAAACTAAGTCTAGGTCTGGAAATTGACCAAGGGACTTAGAAGGATTGAAGAAGATAAAGGAAGCAAGCTGGACACAGTGTATAACAGCTGGGCGATGCAGTAAGCAAGCTCGATGTCACGCCCCCAATCCTGAGTAGGATTGTTGGGACGGCCATGGTTCGAGGAAACGTGCAAGCCATGTCTTAGGACATCAAGGCAAGCGTTCCATGGTCGAGAAAGAAGGTTAACGACATAAGGAAACTTAGACTTAACCTTATACAAGCTAAGAGACAGCTAGGACGAGTAAGATGGTAGCTGGACGAAGTGGACGAGTAGCTCGGCCAGCTCAATGAAGCTAGGTTCAGTTCACTCCAGCTCAGTCCCTAATAAGTCAGCTCCACTAGCTCGACTACTAGCTCACTCAGCTGAGGCAGCTGAGAGTCAGCTCATCTCAGCTAGACGGACTGTCCGGGCTTTAGGCCGATGGTCCGGGTCCGGGTCAGTGGCGGGCTGTGAGGTCCGGCCATGAGGCCATGGGCTGTTGGGTCTTAGGACAAGGCCATGGGCTAAGTCCAGGAGACTTGGGGCGTGGGTTGGGCTTGTGGCCGACCCCAAACCCAATCAGAAAGGGCGAAAGGATGCAAGTGGCCGAAAGGGGACAACCCTTGGCCGATGGTGCCCATTCGCTAGCAAGTCATGCCTGTTCGTGGGGCAAGACTTACCCCCTCGATTTATATAAATATGGGGGCTCTCTGGTCTAATTCATTATCCAATTCCAGAGTAAAATACTCAGAGAAAAACGTAGAGAGAAAGAAAGAGAGAGTTCCGGCCAAGAGAAAGGCCGATTGTGGTGGTGTTGTGTTCTGGCGACTCTGATCGTTTGAGGACTAACTCCGGTCAAGAATGGGAGATCAAGACAAGGAGAAGAGCATGAAGAACCCAGACGTGGTTCACAAGGTATGTGATGGGCCGTGGCTCCATCAGACCGAACGGACGGTCCATGCGACCGCACCGCGGCTCTGCTCGGTTCCTAAGTCCCATCCGGCTCTCCTTATCTGTTTCAATTCGTTTCTCTTCTCTTCTCTCTGGTTAAACACGAAAGGTTGTGTTCGTTGAGTCCAAGGGACACGTCCCTAGGCTTTGGCCGAACATAACCAAACCGCTAGCCTAGACACGGGTCGGTTAGTCGGATGATCCGATCGCACCAAGACTGGGCGGTTAGGACGAACGGTTGGGAATGACCCAAAGGGCACGAGTTGTTAAGAGTCATGAGTGTCCAAGAGGCACGAATGGCCAATGGGTGCATGTTCCAAATGGTGTCTTTCGGGACGGGTTAGGACCGATCCTTATGGATCAGCCTATGGCTTGTCTAGTCAAGACAAGGTCACGGTTTGTCTAAGCCAAGGTAGAGTCGCAAGGTCTGACCGGTTGCTAAGCCTTCCGGATTAGGCTTGAGGCTTACTCGGGCGATTGGATCCAGGCCTAAGGCCGGATCAGGTAAGGGAGTACGTTGGGCCATTGAGCCGGACTCCATTGGCCGGTCGCACCTAGATTCTGTCCGGTTAGACGGATTGGTCTTTGGGGACGATCCGGATCTGTTCGTGTGTTCTGTTTATCTATTCTGGACTATCTATCTGATTCTAAGTCAAGGGGTGGTTGGTTGAATGACTTAGGATACGGTAGGTAGGTTCATACGTTTTATGATTATGTTGACTGAGGTTTATCTAAGTTCTAGGAACCAAGCCAAGCATTGTAGAATCAATCCGTTCTATTCTCAGTTATGATTAATGCTTATCTGGTTGTGGTTTCAGGAACTAAGGATGGTTCTGGTCAAGCCAAGGAGCCGTGAAGGCTCGGTCAGTGGGAGGCTGTGTAACGTGTGGTTAGATGATACTAGGGATGAACTAGTGATTGTCTATGAGACTGTTAAGAAGTTGTGTATTGAATCTCATGTTTCTAAGTAATACAAAGTTTATACATTGTTATTCCGCTGTGCAATCTGTTCCTTTGTTTATGAACCTCATATTCGAATATGACTTAGTAAATAAAAGACTTAAAATGGATCAAAAAAGCAAAGAAATTAATAAGTAAGCATTCGTATCCAGTTGGGTCAAGAGACCAGGAACGGGTCTTACAAGTTGGTATCAGAGAATGCTTGATTCTAGGATAGTTGGTAACACACACACGCAGCCAGCTGATTAGGTCTCACTGTGAGGTTTGATTGCTTAGTCTAGGGATTGTTTAGTCTAGGGATTGTTTTGTTCTGTTTATGTTAGTGTGTTTTGTACTAACATTGTCTTAATCCTTAGGCTGGAAAAAGCAAATCCGGAAAGTCCCGAAGAAGTAAGAGAATGGCCGGTCAGTCTAGTCAAGTGGCCGTGGATGGAACTAATATGTCCGGTTTGCAAACCGATCCGGCCGCGGCTAACACTGAAAATGTGTTGCCAACTGATCAGGCTAATCTTACGGGGACGCAACAGGATGGTCAGGAACATCAGGAGAGTGATGAGGAAGTGGAGTCCTCGAACGCTAACCGTGATGGTGGCCAGCGTGAGAAAGTGGCCGATGGTACGGCCAATGTAACCGCAACACTGTCCAAAGCGGACTTGTTAGAGGCCATGAAGGTAATGGGGACTCAGGTGGCGGCTATGGCCCAACTGTTCACGCCATTAGTGAACTCCTCAGTTGGCCAAGCTACGCCTGTGGCTACGACCGTCCCCAACACCAATGGTCCAGTGGTGGAAACGGTCGAGGTGATCGAGATTGATCCACCAGAAAGGACCGGGAAAAAGGTGGACTATCTGAGTTTGCTTCAGCACATCTCCCGAAGCACCGATCCTGTTAAGGAAGACGAGTGGAGGAGTCGGCTAGTCCGAAACTTCAGCTCAACTCGTTGTCCTGAGGATTACAAGAGAGACATTGCGGTTCACTTCCTGGAAGGGGACGCGCATAATTGGTGGCTGGCTGTGAACAAGCGCACCAATGGAAGTCTCCAGAGTTTTGCGGATTTTGAAGATGAATTCAACCGCAAATACTTTCCTGCAGAGGCTTGGGACCGTCTGGAAGGAAGATTCCTAGACCTTACCCAAGGCCGCAGGGCCGTACGTGAGTACGAAGAGGAGTTCAACCGGCTCCGACGTTTTGTTGGAAGGGAACTTGAGGACGAGACAGTCCAGGTTCGTCGGTTCATTCGAGGCTTAAGGCCGGAGCTGAGAACTCACTGTTCGATCCGCACCTTCAGCACCCTCGGAGAGCTGGTTGAACGTGTAGCTCTTTTGGAGTCTAACTTGGCCGAGGAAGCCAAGCTTAAGACAAAGTCGCAGTCTGTCCCAATGGGTAAGACTAACGACCGAAAGAGTAAGTGGGACCAGGTTGACGGAGGCAAGGCCTCTAGTGGACGACCTGAATGTCCCAAGTGTGGTAAGAACCATCCAGGTGAATGCTGGAAAGCCATGGGAGCTTGTGTGAGATGTGGCAGCTTGGATCATTCCATCCGAGATTGCACTCGACCAAGCCGGACTCAGGGCCAATCTAGGGGCAGCGGCTCTCGAACTTGTTTCCATTGCGGCCAAAGCGGACACTTACCAAGTGAATGTCCTAAGCGGCAAGGAGGACAAGGGAAGGGTCGTGGAGACACGGGAAAGTCGACCCAGAGCAGGCCGACCACAACACCAAGGGTGTATGAGCTGTCCCGAGACGACGGCGGTTCTGGATCGTTTGATTTGATCTCTGGGACCCTCATGATTGGTGGTGTTGAAACCCATGTGCTTTTCGACACAGGGGCTACACATAGTTTTGTGAGTCCGGAACTGGTCGGAAAGGGTATGTTCTGCCTCTGTTCTGGGGATAATTCGAGACTAATTAGGGCGGCCGGTGGGCAAATCATGCACTCATTAGGGCTCATGACTAATATCCCGGTAATGATCCAGGAGAAAAATCTGGCTGTAGATCTGATTGTGTTGCGCCTACAGAATCACGATGTGATCCTAGGCATGGATTGGTTGGGAAACTATCGAGCCACTCTCGACTGCCACAGAGGATGTGTACGGTTGGAGACTAGACCTCACCCGATCCAGTACCAAAGTCTGAATATGAGTCCGGCTCTGGATAGAGTAGTGGTGTCAGAAATCCAAGCAGAACAGATGCTTAGACGGGGTTGTGAAGCATATTTGACCACAATTACCACTATGGAGCACGGCAGGTCTGATGATCAGAAAGATCTAACTGAGGACCCGTTGGTGTCTGAGTTCCCAGATGTGTTCCGTTCGCTACAGGGTGTCCCCCCTGATAGGTCGGATCCATTTACGATTGAAATAGAACCAGGGACAGCTCCGCTGTCCAAGAGTTCGTACCGAATGGCTCCGGCCAAGATGGCCGAGCTAAAGAAGCAATTAGAAGAGTTGCTGGACAAGGGGTTCATACGTCCAAGTAGCTCTCCTTGGGGTGCACCAGTCCTGTTTGTGAAAAAGAAGGATGGTAGCATGCGTCTGTGTATTGACTATCGAGGGTTGAACAGGATTACTGTGAAGAACAAGTACCCGTTGCCCAGAATAGATGAGTTGTTGGATTAACTCAAAGGAGCCAAGTGGTTTTCTAAGATTGATTTGGCCTCAGGGTATCATCAGATCCCTATAGAGCCAAATGATACGGCCACTACGAGTTTGTGGTTATGCCATTCGATCTGACCAATGCGCCTGCTGCATTCATGAAAATGATGAACAGCGTGTTCCGAGACTTCCTGGACGAATCAGTGATCATCTTCATTGATGATATCCTGATTTACTCCAAGGACGAGAAATCTCATCGGAAACACCTGAGAGCCGTGCTGGAACGATTACGGGAACACAAGCTCTATGCAAAACTCAGTAAATGCAGTTTTTGGCAGAAGAGCATTGGGTTTCTCGGCCACATTGTGTCCGGTGAGGGCGTCTCGGTGGATCCAGAGAAGATCAGGGCAATCAAAGATTGGCCTCGACCACGCAGTGCCACGGAAGTCAGAAGCTTCCTAGGCTGGCAGGTTATTATAAAAAGTTTGTGAAAGGATTCGCAAGCTTGGCTCAGCCTATGACACGGTTGACCGGGAAGGACGTTAAGTTCACATGGTCTGAGGAGTGTGGGCAATGTTTTTCCGCGCTTAAGGACATGCTGACTAGTGCACCTATTCTGGTTCTTTCAGAGGCCGACCAACGCTATGTGGTTTATACGGACGCGTCCATAACAGGACTAGGTTGCGTATTAACCCAGCATGGGAAGGTCATCGCCTATGCGTCAAGGCAGTTGAGAAAACATGAGGGAAACTACCCCACCCATGACCTTGAAATGGCTGCGGTAGTGTTCGCCTTAAAGATTTGGCGATCATACTTGTATGGTGCCAAGGTTCAGATACTTACGGACCATAAGAGTCTTAAGTATATATTCACCCAGCCTGAGTTAAACTTAAGGCAGAGAAGGTGGATGGAGTTTGTAGCTGATTACGATCTGGATATCACCTATCATCCGGGAAAGGCTAATCTGGTCGCAGATGCCTTGAGCCGGAGAAGGGCCGACGTATCAGCCGAACGAGAAGCGGACGACCTGGACGGTACGGTTCGTGCCCTACGGTTGAACGCATCGACCAAAGAGTCTGAACCACTCGGATTAGAGGCGGTCAATCAGGCCGACCTGCTTACCCGAATTCGGTTGGCTCAAGGTCTGGACGAGAACCTAAACAAGGTTGCTCAGAATGATAGGACGGAGTACCAAACTGCAAAGGATGGTACCATCCTAGTAAACGGTCGGATCAGTGTTCCTAATGATAGGAGTCTAAAGGAAGAGATTATGAGGGAGGCTCATAAATCCAGATTCTTGGTTCATCCTGGTGCGACCAAGATGTACCAGAACCTTAAGAAGTTCTATCATTGGATCCGTATGAAGGCCGATGTCGCGGAATGGGTGGCCAAGTGTTCCACTTGCCAACTCATCAAAGCAGAACATCAAGTGCCTAGTGGGTTATTACAAAGCTTGCCTATTCCAGAATGGAAATGGGATCAGATCACAATGGACTTTGTGACTGGGTTCCCTACCACGAGGAATAAGAAAGATGCGGTTTGGGTTGTGGTTGATCGCCTAACCAAATCAGCACACTTCCTGGCTATCAAAAAGTCGGATGGGGTAGATCAGATTGTACGTAAGTACATTGATGAGATCGTCCGACTACATGGTGTGCCGGCAAGCATAGTTTCGGATAGGGATTCAAGGTTCACATCTTACTTCTGGAAGGCTTTCCAAAAGCTTTAGGAACAAGAGTGAACATGAGTACAGCCTATCACCCACAGACGGATGGACAGTCTGAACGTACGATCCAGACATTGGAAGATATGTTGCGAGCATGTGTTCTAGACTGGGGTGATTCCTGGGAGAAACATCTACCTCTGGTAGAATTTGCTTACAACAATAGCTTCCATAGTAGTATTGGCATGTCGCCATACGAAGCTCTGTATGGGCGTCCATGCAGGACACCCTTATGCTGGACCCAAGTAGGGGAACGCAGCATGATTGGTCCGGAGATTGTCGAAGAGACAACCGAAAAGATCAAGTTCTTGAGGGACAAGATGAGACAGGCACAAGACCGCCAAAAGAACTATGCAGATCGAAGAAGGAAAGATCTCGAGTTCCAAGTAGGTGACTTGGTGTATCTCAAAATGATTACCTTCAAAGGACGAGTCCGGATCTCCGGAAGACGGAAGTTAGATCCGAGATACTTGGGGCCGTTCAAGATCATTGAAAGAGTGGGGATGGTAGCCTACAAGTTGGACTTGCCGGCTAAGATGGACGCATTCCATAATGTGTTCCACGTCTCCCAACTTCGGAAATGTTTGACGGACCAAGACATCGCTCTTCCTGCCATTCCAGACGATCTTGGTAAGAACCTAAACTTGGAAACGAGGCCAGTTCGAATCATAGATAGGATGGAAAAAGCAACAAGGAAGAAGACAGTCCAGATGGTCAAGATCGTCTGGGACTGTAATGGTCAAGATATAATCACTTGGGAAACCGAAGCTAGAATGAAAGCAGAGTACCCAGAGTGGTTGGATCAGTTTGTTTCCGAGGAAGCATTCGATTCGGATTCGAGGACGAATCCATCCCAAGGGGGGGGGAGACTTGTCACACCCCCAATCCTGAGTAGGATTGTTGGGACGGCCATGGTTCGAGGAAACGTGCAAGCCATGTCTTAGGACATCAAGGCAAGCGTTCCATGGTCGAGAAAGAAGGTTAAGGACATAAGGAAACTTAGACTTAACCTTATACAAGCTAAGAGACAGCTAGGACGAGTAAGACGGTAGCTGGACGAAGTGGACGAGTAGCTCGGCCAGCTCAATGAAGCTAGGTTCAGTTCACTCCAGCTCAGTCCCTACTAAGTCAGCTCCACTAGCTGGACTACTAGCTCACTCAGCTGAGGCAGCTGAGAGTCAGCTGATCTCAGCTAGACGGACTGTCCGGGCTTTAGGCCGATGGTCCGGGTCCGGGTCAGTGGCGGGCTGTGAAGTCCAGCCATGAGGCCATGGGCTGTTGGGTCTTAGGACAAGGCCATGGGCTAAGTCCAGGAGACTTGGGGCGTGGGTTGGGCTTGTGGCCGACCCCAAACCCAATCAGAAAGGGCGAAGGGATGCAAGTGGCCGAAAGGGGACAACCCTTGGCCGATGGTGCCCATTCGCTAGCAAGTCATGCCTGTTCGTGGGGCAAGACTTACCCCCTCATTTTCTATAAATATGGGGGCTCTCTGGTCGAATTCATTATCCAATTCCAGAGTAAAATACTCAGAGAAAAACGTAGAGAGAAAGAAAAAGAGAAAGAGAGAGTTCCGGCCAAGAGAAAGGCCGATTGTGGTGGTGTTGTGTTCCGGCGACTCTGATCGTTTGAGGACTAACTCCGGTCAAGAATGGGAGATCAAGACAAAGAGAAGAGCATGGAGAACCCAGACGTGGTTCACAAGGTATGTGATGGGCCGTGGCTCCATCAGACCGAACGGACGGTCCATGCGACCGCACCGCGGCTCTGCTCGGTTCCTAAGTCCCATCCGGCTCTCCTTATCTGTTTCAATTCGTTTCTCTTCTCTTCTCTCTGGTTAAACACGAAAGGTTGTGTTGGTTGAGTCCAAGGGACACGTCCCTAGGCTTTGGCCGAACATAACCAAACCGCTAGCCTAGACACGGGTCGGTTAGTCGGATGATCCGGTAGCACCAAGACTGGACGGTTAGGACGAACGGTTGGGAATGACCCAAAGGGCACGAA
This sequence comes from Brassica napus, assembly GCF_020379485.1. Lineage (NCBI taxonomy): Eukaryota > Viridiplantae > Streptophyta > Magnoliopsida > Brassicales > Brassicaceae > Brassica > Brassica napus. Next base: position 124,430 of record NW_026016076.1, on the reverse strand, counting down.
TTGTCAAGAGTCATGAGTGTCCAAGACACACGAATGGCCAAAGGGTGCATGTTCCAAACGGTGTCTTTCGGGACGGGTTAGGACCGATCCTTATGAATCAGCCTATGGCTTGTCTAGTCAAGACAAGGTCACGGTTTGTCTAAGCCAAGGTAGAGTTGCAAGGTCAGACCGGTTGCTAAGCCTTCTGGATTAGGCTTGAGGCCTACTCGGCCGATTGGATCCAGGCCTAAGGCCAGATCAGGTAAGGGAGTCCGTTGGGCCATTGAGCCGGACTCCATTGGCCGGTCGCACCTAGATTCTATCCGGTTAGACGGATTGGTCTTTGGGGACGATCCGGATCTGTTCGTGTGTTCTGTTTATCTATTCTGGACTATCTATCTGATTCTAAGTCAAGGGGTGGTTGGTTGAACGACTTAGGATACGGTAGGTAGGTTCATACGTTTTATGATTATGTTGACTGAGGTTCATCTAAGTTCTAGGAACCAAGCCAAGCATTGTAGAATCAATCCGTTCTATTCTCGGTTATGATTAATGCTTATCTGGTTGTGGTTTCAGGAACTAAGAATGGTTCTGGTCAAGCCAAGGAGCCGTGAAGGCTCGGTCAGTGGGAGGCTGTGTAAAGTGTGGTTAGATGATACTAGGGATGAACTAGTGATTGTCTATGAGACTGTTAAGAAGTTGTGTATTGAATCTCATGTTTCTAAGTAATACAAAGTTTATACATTGTTATTCCGCTTTGCAATCTGTTCCTTTGTTTATGAACATCATATTCGAATATGACTTAGTAAATAAAAGACTTAAAATGGATCAAACAAGCAAAGAAATTAATAAGTAAGCATTCGTATCCAGTTGGGTCAAGAGACTAGGAACGGGTCTTACACTCGACCAGCTAGGTGAAGTGTAGTGCAGCTCGGTGTAGCTCACTGAAGTGTAGGTCAGCTCCCTGAGCTGGATGGTCTAGCTCACTCAGCTGTATCAGCTGGGGATCAGCTCAACTCAGCTGGACTGAGTGTTCGAGTCTTGGGCAGTTGGTTCGGGTCGGGACAGTGGCCAGGCCATGTGGATGACCCATGTGTACCAATGGGCTGGAGGGCTCTTGTGGTTGGGTCATGGGCGTGGGCAATCAGTCTGGGCCTTGTTTGGAGTTGTCCAGGAGTGGTTTGGCAGTTCCAGGGCGTGTGGTAACTGCTATACGCGAAAGGGTGCAATCTGTACCATTGATTAAATCAATGGCCAGAAATGATACCAAAGGGATGCAATGGTTAAGAAGTAACCACCCCTTCTCCTATATAAGGAAGGCAAGTCCGTGCCTTTGCAGGCACGCCAGGGCTTCCTTCTACACCCTGAAACACAAAGAATCCAGAGAAAAAAATACAGAGAGTTGGTCGGATTCCCAATCCAAGACCCATGGTGGTGTGAAGGCCATAAAGAGACAGTTTTGGGGCAGATTAAGGGGGAAGTTGAGAACGACCCTCTGAACGGTTTTGATCATTGTTAACAACACCCAAAGCCTTATCTGGAGCCTGTGAACACACGCAAATGGTGAGGAAAGGAGGGAGTTGACCGGAATCCATTCCCAAGGGCCAATGCAGCCTTAAAGGGAGATTGGTGTGGAAAGCAGTTTCATGGGAAACAAAGAGGGAAGTGATGCACGAACTTTGGATGGTGATTGATCATGGATGATCATGTCTAAGGCTTCCTCTGTGTCTTGGTAACACACTCAATTGGTTAGGAGAGAAGGGGGAAGGCTTGACTCCACTCTCAAAGGCATGAACAGCCTTGAAGATGGATGCAGTATAGAAACTTGTTTCATGGAAGTTCCATGGAAGGAGGGATGGGCACGAACCATGGTTAGATCTTATCAATACTGGTAGTATGGGATAAGGGTTTGATGAAGGCGTACTAGGAGGAGCATGGACGCCCCTGATGAGGTAACAGGTGGGGACTGCAGACCATTTGACATAGTCTGGTACACTATGGACAGATCTGGTCCTGCAGTTACACCTTACTCTGTTTTATGATTATTAATCATATTATTCCTTCTTCTTATGATTGAGATTGATGATTAGACATAGTAGCAATGAACCATGGATTGGCCGGTTCAGAAGAACCCTCCATGGCCTTTGTTTGGCAGCTAAGTCTGGATCTCCTACTTCATGATGGATTTATGGCGATCTGACTTTGGAATCCTCTTAGTGGTGAATTATCATGAATTATCATGGTATTTGGGGATTTTTATCTGATTGATTTAGAGATGGTCCCTTGGGCCGGTTCGGCTGATCTTGGCAGAGATCTATGGGATGGAGGCCGGTTCTGGGAAATCTGATTGGACCATTCTCTTAGTTATGTTTTATCATGAATTGTCATGAATTTTAATTGATTTTTGGAGCAGGTTTCCTTGGGGTCGAAATTGCACCTGAGGGCATATTGGGGTCAGATACTTGTGTTAGGATATCTGATCATACGTTTGTGTGCTGGAACATATTGTCACTTATGATATTGATCATAAGGAATTGCTGGTTATCAACCTTGGTGTTGGTAAGGCAGGCCGTGTGTGATCTGATCATGGGCAAGGATGGACGACCTGATCCTTGAATGATGGATCAAGGTGTCTGATCTGATTGGTCGAAGGATGCACCAGTGGTAAGAGCAACACTAATCAGGTTCAGTGGGACATGGTTCCATGACTGATTAGGAACTATGAAGACTCATCAGTTCTGAGTCATGTGGGGTGGTTGGTTGATTGACTCAGGATCTGATGGGTATTGTTAGTCCATGAGCTGGACTTGGTATCATAAGTTGATAAGGCAAAAGGATGTGGGACAGTGCTTGAGCCGGTAAGGGCCAGATGCATGTCCTTAGCTATTTGAAGACTTCTCAAGGGTTACTTATGTCTGTGGGGATGGTTGGCTGAATGACTAAGTACCTAAGGGAGTTGTTTTGTGTGTGTAAAGGAGCTGGACGCAGTATATGGCAGCTGGGCATAGCTCGGTCCTAGCTCAGTTCGAGTGTGACAGCTCGATCAGCTGGTTTATGAGTTCATTCAGCTAGAGTAGCTGGGCCGATGAGCTAACAAGCTCCATGGGTGTGGCAAAGGTATGATCAAGCAATGTTGCATAGATCTAGATAGAATGGTTAGGGGAATGGAACCTCAGATTTGTATGCCTTGATTTGGGTTCGGGATTGACCTTGGAGCTAGCTGGTAGTTGAGTATACTAACCATTAGCCGAGGTGATTCGACCAGACAAGTATTATATTGGTTATAGACCAATGGTTAAGTAGATACTATTCTGCTGTGCATAAGTTGAAAGGATCTAGCTAGGGAATGAATAAGGTAGTCTTGAGCTAGGATCTGAGTTAGCCCTCGCCAATGGTCGATATTTTAAATAAAGGGCAAAATTTTTAGAGGTTCGGTTCGGGTATGGACTGAGAGACGTGAGGCATCGACCACGGCCTAGTCGGCCGGGATCGGGTCTTACAAGTTGGTATCAAAGCATGCTTGATCCAGTTACGGACAGTGCTCAAGGATGTTGAGTTCCAAACCGAAATTATTTCTGAAAACTATGATGACTTGGAACCTTAGCTGTGGTGAGCCAAGCGAGAGTTGAGGTAAGATTGGTTTCATGCTTGTGAACGGGGAAGTTCCAAGATGAGCCGGCTTAGCCAAGATACACTCTTCCACGGCAAGACCCTGAAAACATAAAGGTTAGTTTATCTAGTTATTTGGGAATAGTAGACGGATTGGATGATGGACGCAATGCAAGATCTTTGTATGGACGACCTGGACAAGGGAAGTAACATGGACCAGAGAGTGGCTTAGGTTGAAAGAAACGTGCAGCACTCTCTTGGAGGTAAATGTTATCCCTTGGTGGCCGTTCAAAACAAGTGAGCATATGCAATGTTCATGTTAGTCTAAGGGAGACGCTACATGGTTAGTACATGAGTGGGCTTGTGATCAGATGGATCAACTTGGACTCAGTGTAAGTCAAGGTAGGATTCCTTAAGATTGAGTGAATGGAATGGATCAATTCCAAGAGGAATTGGAAACACGATGTTAAGTATCTTAGTATAATGAGGATTGAGGTATACTATAAACACTTTTGTGAATGGTATGGGACGTGCACAGATGTGTGATGCTTTGGAGAATGGTATGGGACATTTTCCAAATGTGTGATCAAACCGATATCCTACTCATGTAAGTACTTAATGATCGGTGGTGTGGAAACACGCGGACTTTTTGATACTGGAACTGCACATAGTGTTGTGAGTCCAGGAATGATTGGAAAAGGTTTGTTCCAGTATGGAACATGGGATGGTCCTGAACGAGTGAGTGCGGCCGGAGGGCAAGTTATAAACTCACTCGGCCTGGTTAAGGACATCCCTGTGGTGATCTTGGATAGGCCGATGCCTATAAATCTGATTGTTGTCCCCCTCAAGCATCATGAAGTGATCTTGGGCATGGACTGGTTGGGAAAGTATCGGGCAACTCTAGATTGTCACCGGGAAGGGTGCAACTTGAGAACGAATTTGGACCCCCGATTAAGTACCAAGGAATCAAGCCAACCTCTTGTAGTTTGGTGGTTTCAGCAGTCCAAGTAGAACGGATGCTTGGAAATGGTTGTGAGGCCTTTTTGGTTACCATTTACACTGATGAGGTTGTAGGGGCCTGTGACCAAGAGGGTATACCGTTGGTTTGGGAATTTCAGGATGTGTTTGGGGCACTACAGGGCATTCCCCCTGATAGGGCTGACCCATTCATCATTGAATTGGAACCTGGAACGGCCCCATTATCTAAAAATCCATATAGAATGGCACCAGCTCAGATGGCAGAGCTGAAGAAGCAACTTGAGGAGTTGCTTGAGAAGGGGTTCATATGCCCTAGTGCATCACCTTGGGGAGCACCAGTCCTATTTGTTAAGAAAAAGGACGGTAGCTTTAGGTTGTGCATTGATGATAGGGGTTTGAACAGGGTGACTGGGAAGAACAAGTACCCTTTACCCAGGATTGATGAATTGCTGGAATCATAAACCTTATTGTCCAGGAAGGACTTAAGGGAACAGAACAATCTGTTAGGACTCATGGTAGAGTGACCAGCCTAAAGATTGGAACATGTTCGCTAGGACTTGGCTGGTGCATCGAGTGGCTTGGAGATTGGTTGAATCTACTAAGACTTGAGTACTCAGTATGTTCCTAGGTACTGAATTTGATCTGGTCATGGAACTAGAGCGTTCTACATGGACTTGGTGTCTACTACGAACGCAACCTGGAGAGTTGGGTCAGTGACACAAGTCATGTCTTTGTATGGGTGCTTGATGGACCACTTGATAAGATTTTGGGTTAAATATCTATCAAGTGGGGGAGACTTGTTGTGTATATGATGACCAAGAGGTGGTCAGTGAGAAGGAACAAGGTGGGAGATGCAACGAATTGATTAGAAAGAACCAATCGAGCATGCTCCATGTTCCGGGTACAAAGGAGTTCGGATGGAACCTTTGTCATGAGACAAGAGGTTAACACCACTGGATTCGAGGACGAATCCTTCGTAAGTGGGGGAGACTTGTCATGTCCCCGATCCTGGATAGGATCGTCCGGACGGACTGCGGTGCGAGGAAACGCACCATTCAGGTCATATGACCTAAAGACAAGTATATCATGGCCTGAAGGTAAGGTTAAGGGAATCAGGGAGCTAGGGTATAGCTAATCCAAGAAGGAGACAAGCTCAAAGGAGCTGGACAAGCGAGCTGGTAGCTGGACAAGATCCAGGTGAAGCTCGATGAAGTGAGTGATCAGAATGGATCATGGGAAAACTAAGTCTATGTCAAGAAATTGACCAAGGGACTTAGAAGGATTGAAGAAGATAAAGGAAGCAAGCTGGACACAGTGTATAACAGCTGGGCGATGCAGTAAGCAAGCTCGACCAGCTAGGTGAAGTGTAGTGCAGCTCTGTGTAGCTAACTGAAGTGTAGGTCAGCTCCCTGAGCTGGATGGTCTAGCTCACTCAGCTGTATCAGCTGGGGATCAGCTCAACTCAGCTGGACTGCGTGTTCGAGTCTTGGGCAGTTGGTTCGGGTCGGGACAGTGACCAGGCCATGTGGATGACCCATGTGTACCAATGGGCTGGAGGGCTCTTGTGGTTGGGTCATGGGCGTGGGCAATCATCCTTGGCCTTTTTTGGACTTGTCCAGGAGTGGTTTTGCAGTTCCAGGGCGTGTGGTAACTGCCATAGGCGAAAGGGTGCAATCTGTACCATTGATTAAATCAATGGCCAGAAATGATACCGAAGGGATGCAATGGTTAAGAAGTAACCACCCCTTCTCCTATATAAGGAAGGCAAGTCCGTGCCTTTGCAGGCACGCCAGGTCTTCCTTCTACACCCTGAAACACAAAGAATCCAGAGAAAAAAATACAGAGAGTTGGTCGGATTCCCAATCCAAGACCCATGGTGGTGTGAAGGCCATAAAGAGACAGTTTTGGGGCAGATCATGGGGGAAGTTGAGAACGACCCTCTGAACGGTTTTGATCATTGTTAACAATACCCAAAGACTTATCTGGAGCCTGTGAACACACGCAAATGGTGAGGAAAGGAGGGAGTTGGCCGGAATCCATTCCCAAGGGCCAATGTAGCCTTAAAGGGAGATTGGTGTGGAAAGCAGTTTCATGGGAAACAAAGAGGGAAGTGATGCACGACCTTTGGATGGTGATTGATCATGGATGATCATGTCTAAGGCTTCCTCTGTGTCTTGGGAACACACGCAATTGGTTACGAGAGAAGGGGGAAGGCTTGACTCCACTCTCAAAGGCATGAACAGCCTTGAAGTTGGATGCAGTATAGAAACTGGTTTCATGGAAGTTCCATGGAAGGAGGGATGGGCACGAACCATGGTTAGATCTTATCAATACTGGGAGTATGTGATAAAGGTTTTATGAAGGCGTGCTAGGAGGAGCATGGACGCCCCTGATAAGGTAACAGGTGGGGACTGCAGACCATTTGACATAGTCTGGTACACTATAGGCAGATCTGGTCCTGCAGTTACACCTTACTCTGTTTTATGATTATTAATCATATTATTCCTTCTTCTTATGATTGAGATTGATGATTAGACATAGTAGCACTGAACCATGGCTTGGCCGGTTCAGAAGAACCCTCCATGGCCTTTGTTTGGCAGCTAAGTCTGGATCTCCTACTTCATGATGGATTTATGGCGATCTGACTTTGGAATCCTCTTAGTGGTGAATTATCATGAATTATCATGGTATTTGGGGATTTTTATCTGATTGATTTAGAGATGGTCCCTTGGGCCGGTTCGGCTGATCTTGGCAGAGATCTATGGGATGGAGGCCGGTTCTGGGAAATCAGATTGGACCATTCTCTTAGTTATGATTTATCATGAATTGTTATGAATTTTAATTGATTTTTGGAGCAGGTTTGCTTGGGGTCGAAATTGCACCTGAGGGCATATTGGGGTCAGATCCTTGTGTTAGGATATCTGATCATATGTATGTGTGCTGGAACATATTGTCACTTATGATATTGATCATAAGGAATTGCTGGTTATCAACCTTGGTGTTGGTAAGGCAGGCCGTGTGTGATCTGATCATGGGCAAGGATGGACGACCTGATCCTTGAATGATGGATCAAGGTGTCTGATCTGATTGGTCGAAGGAAGCACCAGTGGTAAGAGCAACACTAATCAGGTTCAGTGGGACATGGTTCCATGACTGATTAGGAAGTATGAAGACTCATCAGTTCTGAGTCATGTGGGGTGGTTGGTTGATTGACTCAGGATCTGATGGGTATTGTTAGTCCATGAGCTGGACTTGGTATCATAAGTTGATAAGGCAAAACGATGTGGGACAGTGCATGAGCCGGTAAGGGCCAGATGCATGTCCTTAGCTGTTTGAAGACTTCTCAAGGGTTACTTATGTCTGTGGGGATGGTTGGCTGAATGACTAAGTACCTAAGGGAGTTGTTTTGTGTGTGTAAAGGAGCTGGACGCAGTATATGGCAGCTGGCCATAGCTCGGTCCTAGCTCAGTTCGAGTGTGACAGCTCGATCAGCTGGTTTATGAGTTCATTCAGATAGAATAGCTGGGCCGATGAGCTAACAAGCTCTGTGGGTGTGGCAAAGGTATGATCTAGCAATGTTGCATAGATCTAGATAGAATGGTTAGGGGAATGGAACCTCAGTTTTGTATGCCTTAATTTGGGTTCGGGATTGACCTTGGAGCTAGCTGGTAGTTGAGTATACTAACCATTAGCCGAGGTGATTCGACCAGACAAGTATTATATTGGTTATAGACCAATGGTTAAGTAGATACTATTCTGCTGTGCCTAAGTTGAAAGGATCTAGCTAGGGAATGACTAAGGTAGTCTTGAGCTAGGATCTGAGTTAGCCCTCGCCAATGGGCGATATTTTAAATAAAGGGCAAAATTTTTAGAGGTTTGGTCTGGGTATGGACTGCGCGACGTGAGGCATCGACCGCGGCCTAGTCGGCCGGGATCGGGTCTTACAACGTTGGTCCTTGGACTTAGCACGCTGGCCCTTCCCGTGGACTGTTTGGGTGATTTTAGCCCATCTGGGCTGTCTGTTCAGTACACACATGACGTCCGTGGGTGTCCACCAGCACACAGGACGTCCGTGCCTGTCCGTCAGCACACACAGGATGTCCCTGGCTGTCCGTGTGTGTCCGTGTGTGTCCGTGGGTGTCGGCCAACAGACACAGGAGGTCCGTGGCTGTCCGTAGCTTTCCGTCAGCACACACAGGACGTCCGTGTATGTCCGTCAGCACACACAGGACGTCTGTGGCTGTCCATCAGTACACATATCAGCACGCTGGCCCTTGCCGTGGACTGTTCGGGTGATTTTGGCCCACGTGGGCTGTCTGTTCAGTACACACAGGACGTCTGTGGGTGTCCGTCAGCACACACATGACGTCCGTGTGTGCCCTCAGCACACACAGGACGTCCATGGCTGTCCGTGTGTGTCCGTGAGTGTCCGTCAGCACACACAGGACGTCTGTGGCGGTCCATCAGTACACATATCAGCACGTTGGTCCTTGGACTCCGCACGCTGACCCTTCCCGTGGACATTTCGGATGATTTTGGCCCATGTGGGCTGTCTGTTCAGTACACACAGGACGTCCGTGGGTGTCCGCCAGCACACACAGGACGTCAGTGGCTGTCCGTGTGTGTCCGTCAGCACACACAGGACATCCGTGGCTGTCCGTGTGTGTCCGTGTGTGTCTGTGTGTGTCCATCAGCACACACAGGACATCCGTGGCTGTTTATCAGTACACATATCAGCTCGTTGGTCCTTGGACTCAGCACGCTGACCTTTCCCGTGGACTGTTCGAGTGATTTTAAACCATGTGGGCTATCTGTTCAGTACAAACAGGAAGTCCATGGGTGTCCGTCAGCACACACAGGACGTCCGTGTGTGTCCGTCAGCACATACAGGACGTCCTTGGCTGTCCGTGTGTGTCCGTCAGCACACATAGGACGTCCGTGGCTGTCCATCAGTACACATATCAGCACGTTGGTCCTTGGACTCAGCACGCTGACCCTTCCCGTGGACTGTTCGGGTGATTTTGGCCCACGTGGGCTATCTGTTCAGTACACAGAGGACGTCCGTGGGTGTCCGTCAGCACACACAGGACGTCTGTGGCTGTCCGTGTGTGTGTCCGTGTGTGTCTGTGTGTGTCCATCAGCAGACACAGGACGTCCGTGGCTGTCTATCAGTACACATATCAGCTCGTTGGTCCTTGGACTCAGCACGCTGACCCTTCCCGTGAACTGTTCAGGTGATTTTTACCCATGTGGGCTATCTGTTCAGTACACACAGGACGTCTGTGGGTGTCCGTCAGCACACACAGGACGTCCGTGTGTGTCCGTCAGCACATACAGGACGTCCTTAGCTGTCCGTGTGAGTCCGTCAGCACACACATGATGTTCGTGGCTGTCCATCAGTACACATATCAGCACGTTGGTCCTTGGACTCAGCACGCTGACCCTTCCCGTGGACTGTTCGGGTGATTTTGGCCCACGTGGGCTATCTGTTCAGTACACATAGGACTTCCGTGGGTGTCCGTCAGCACACACAGGACGTCCGTGTGTGTCCGTCAGCACACAAATGACGTCCTTGGCTGTCCGTGTGTGTCTGTCAGCACACACAGGACGTCCGTGGCTGTCCATCAGTACACATATCAGCACGTTAGTCCTTGGACTCAGAACGCTGACCCTTCCCGTGGACTGTTTGGGTGATTTTGGCCCATGTGAGCTGTCTTTTCAGTTCACACAAGACGTCCGTGGGTGTCCGCTAGCACACACAAGACGTCTGTGGCTGTCCGGGAGTGTCCGTGTGTGTCCGTCTGTGTCTGTCAGCACACACAGGACGTCTGTGTCTGTCAGCACACACAGGACGTCGGTGGCTGTCCATCAGTACACATATCAGCACGTTGGTCCTTGGACTTAGCACACTGGCCCTTCCCGTGGACTGTTTGGGTGATTTTGGCCCATGTGGGCTGTCTGTGTGTGTCCGTGTATGTCCGTCAGCACACACATGACGTCTGTGGCTGTCCATCAGTACACACATCAGCACGCTGGTCCTTGGACTCCGCACGCTGACCCTTCCCGTGGACATTTCGGGTGATTTTGGCCTATGTGGGCTGTCTGTTCAGTACAGACAGGACGTCCGTGGGTGTCCGACAGCACACACAGGATGTCAGTGGCTGTCTGTGTGTGTCCGTCAGCACACACAGGACGTCCGTGGCTGTCCGTGTGTGTCCGTGTGTGTCTGTGTGTGTCCATCAGCACAAATAGGACGTCCGTGGCTGTCTCTCAGTACACATATCAGCTCGTTGGTCCTTGGACTTAGCACGCTGACCCTTCCTGTGGACTGTTCGGGTGATTTTAACCCACATGGGCTATCTGTTCAGTACACACTGGACGTCCGTGGGTGTCCGTCAGCACACATAGGACGTTCGTGTGTGTCCGTCAGCACATACATGACGTCCTTGGCTGTCCGTGTGTGTCCGTCAGCACACACAGGACGTCCGTGGCTGTCCATCAGTACACATATCAGCACGTTGGTCCTTGGACTCAGCACGCTGGCCCTTCCCGTGGACTCTTTGTGTGATTTTGGCCCACGTGGGCTATCTGTTCAGTACACATAGGACGTCCGTGGGTGTCCATCAGCACACACAGGATGTCCGTGTGTGTCCGTCAGCACACACAGGACGTATGTGGCTGTCCGTGTGTGTCCGTGTGTGTCTGTGTGTGTCCATCAGCACACACAGGACGTCCGTGGCTGTCTATCAGTACACTTATCAGCTCGTTGGACCTTGGACTCAGCACGCTGACCCTTCCCGTGGACTGTTTGGGTGATTTTAACCCACGTGGGCTATCTGTTCAGTACACACAGGACGTCCGTGGGTGTCCGTCAGCACACACAGGACGTCTGTGTGTGTATGTCAGCACATACAGGACGTCCTTGGCTGTCCTTGTGTGTCCGTCATCACACACAGGACTTCCGTGGCTGTCCATCAGTACACATATCAGCACGTTGGACCTTGGACTCAGCACGCTGACCCTTCCCGTGGACTGTTCGGGTGATTTTGGCCCACGTGGGCTATCTGTTCAGTACACATAGGACGTCTGTGGGTGTTCGTCAGCACACACAGGACGTCCGTGTGTGTCCGTCAGCACACACATGACGTCCATGGCTGTCCGTGTGTGTCCGTCAGCACACAGAGGACATCCGTGGCTGTTCATCAGTACACATATCAGCACGTTGGTCCTTGGACTCAGCACGCTGACCCTTCCCGTGGACTGTTTGGGTGATTTTGGCCCATCTGAGCTGTCTGTTCAGTACACACAGGACGTCTGTGGCTGTCCGTGAGTGTCCGTGTGTGTCCGTATGTGTCTGTCAGCACACACATGACGTCTGTGTCTATCAGCACACACAAGACGTCCGTGGCTGTCCATCTGTATACATATCAGCACGTTGGTCCTTGGACTCCGCACGCTGACCCTTCCCGCGGACATTTCGGGTGATTTTGCCCCATGTGGGCTGTCTGTTCAGTACACACAGGACGTCCGTGGGTGTCCACCAGCACACACATGACGTCAGTGGCTGTCCGTCAGCACACACAGGACGTCTGTGGCTGTCTGTGTGTGTCCGTGTAAGTCTGTGTGTGTCCATCAGCCCACACAAGACGTCCGTGGCTGTTTATCAGTACACATATCAGCTCGTTGGTCCTTGGACTCAGCATGCTGACCCTTCCCGTGGACTGTTCGGGTGATTTTAACCCATGTGGGCTATCTGTACAGTACAAACAGGACGTCCGTGGGTTTCCGTCAGCACACACAGGACGTCCGTGTGTGTCCGTCAGCACATACAGGACGTCCTTGGCTGTTCGTGTGTGTCCGTCAGCACATACAGGACGTCCTTGGCTGTCCGTGTGTGTCCGTCAGCACACACAGGACGCCCGTGGCTGTCCATCAGTACACATATCAGCACGTTGGTCCTTGGACTCAGCACGCTGACCCTTCCCGTGGACTCTTTGGGTGATTTTGGCCCACGTGGGCTATCTGTTCAGTACACATAGGACGTCCGTGGGTGTCCGTCAGCACACACAGGACGTCCGTGTGTGTCTGTCAGCACACACAGGACGTCCGTGGCTGTCCGTGTGTGTCCGTGTTTGTTTGTGTGTCCATCAGCACACACATGACGTCCGTGGCTGTCTATCAGTACACATATCAGCTCGTTGGTCCTTGGACTCAGCACGCTGACCCTTCCCGTGGACTGTTTGGGTGATTTTAACCCACGTGGGCTATCTGTTCAGTACACACAGAACGTCCGTGGGTGTCCGTCAGCACACACAGGACGTCCGTGTGTGTCACGCCCCCAATCCTGAGTAGGATTGTTGGGACGGCCATGGTTCGAGGAAACGTGCAAGCCAGTCTTAGGACATCAAGGCAAGCGTTCCATGGTCGAGAAAGAAGATTAAGGACATAAGGAAACTTAGACTTAACCTTATACAAGTTAAGAGACAGCTAGGACGAGTAAGACGGGAGCTGGACGAAGTGGACGAGTAGCTCGGCCAGCTCAATGAAGCTAGGTTCAGTTCACTCCAGCTCAGTCCCTACTAAGTCAGCTCCACTAGCTGGACTACTAGCTCACTCAGCTGAGGTAGCTGAGAGTCAGCTCATCTCAGCTAGACGGACTGTCCGGGCTTTAGGCCGATGGTCCGGGTCCGGGTCAGTGGCGGGCTGTGAGGTCCGGCCATGAGGCCATGGGCTGTTGGATCTTTGGACAAGGCCGTGGGCTAAGTCCAGGAGGCCTGGGTCGTGGGTTGGGCTTGTGACCGACCCCAAACCCAATCAGAAAGGGCGAAGGGATGCAAGTGGCCGAAAGGGGACAACCCTTGGCCGATGGTGCCCATTCGCTAGCAAGTCGTGCCTGTTCGTGGGGCAAGACTTACCCCCTCGTTTTCAATAAATATGGGGGCTCTCTGGTCGATTTCATTATCCAATTCCAGAGTAAAATACTCAGAGAAAAACGTAGAGAGAAAGAAAGAGAGAAAGAGAGAGTTCCGGCCAAGAAAAGGCCGATTGTGGTGGTGTTGTGTTCCGGCGACTGATAATTTGAGAACTAACCCCGGTCAAGAATGGGAGATCAAGACAAGGAGAAGAGCATGGAGAACACAGACGTGGTTCACAAGGTATGTGATGGGCCGTGGCTCCATCAGACCGAACGGACGGTCCATGCGACCGCACCGCGGCTCTGCTCAGTTCCTAAGTCCCATCCGGCTCTCCTTATCTGTTTCAATTCGTTTATCTTCTCTTCTCTCTGGTTAAACACGAAAGGTTGTGTTGGTTGAGTCCAAGGGACACGTCCCTAGGTTTTGACCGAACATAATCAAACCGCTAGCCTAGACATGGGTCGGTTAGTCGGATGATCCAATCACACCAAGACTGGGCGGTTACGACGAACGGTTGGGAATGACCCAAAGGGTACGAGTTGTCAAGAGTCATGAGTGTCCAAAGGTTGTGAGTTGCCAAAGGGTGTCAGTGACCAAAAGGTACGAGATACCAAAGGTTACGAACATCAAAAGGTACGACGACCAAGAGGCATGATTGGCCAAAGGGTGCATGTTCCAAACGGTGTCTTTCGGGACAGGTTTGGACCGATCCTTATGGATCAGCCTATGGCTTGTCTAGTTAGGACAAGGTCACGGTTTGTCTAAGCCAAGGTAGAGTCGCAAGGTCTGACCGGTTGCTAAGCCTTCCGGATTAGGCTTGAGGCTTACTCGGCTGATTGGATCCAGGCCTAAGGCCGGATCAGGTAAGGGAGTCCGTTGGGCCATTGAGCCGGACTTCATTGGCCGGTCGCACCTAGATTCTATCCGGTTAGACGGATTGGTCTTTGGGGACGATCCGGATCTGTTCGTGTGTTCTGTTTATCTATTCTGGACTATCTATCTGATTCTAAGTCAAGGGGTGGTTGGTTGAATGACTTAGGATACGGTAGGTAGGTTCATATGTTTTATGATTATGTTGAGTGAGGTTTATCTAAGTTCTAGGAACCAAGCCAAGCATTGTAGAATCAATCCGTTCTATTCTCGGTTATGATTAATGCTTATCTGGTTGTGGTTTCAGGAACTAAGGATGGTTCTGGTCAAGCCAAGTAGTCGTTAAGGCTCGGTCAGTGAGAGGCTGTGTAACGTGTGGTTAGATGATGCTAGGGATGAACTAGTGATTGTCTATGAGACTGTTAAGAAGTTGTGTATTGAATCTCATGTTTCCAAGTAATACAAAGTTTATACATTGTTATTCCGCTGTGCAATCTGTTCCTTTGTTTATGAACCTCATATTCGAATATGACTCAGTAACTAAAAGACTTAAAATGGATCAAACAAGCAAAGAAATTAATAAGTAATCCTGCGGACTCCATCAGGTCGAGAGGCCAGGGTTCGGGTCTTACAAGTTGGTATCAGAGCATGCTTGATTCTAGGATAGTTGGGTTATGCAGTCCACACACACACACACACGCAGCGAGCTGATTAGGTCTCACGGTGAGGTTTGATTGCTTAGTCTAGGGATTGTTTTGTTCTGTTTATGTTAGTGTGTTTCGTACTAACATTGTCTGAATCCTTAGGCTTGAAAAAGCAAATCAGGAAAGTCCCGAAGGAGTAAGAAAACAGCCGGTCAGTCTAGTCAAGTGGCCATGGACGGGACCAATCTATCCGGATTGCAAACCGATCCGGCCGCGGCTGACACTAGAGACGTGTTTCCAACTGATCAGGATAATCTTACGGGGACGCAACAGGATGGTCAGGAACATCGGGAGAGTGATGAGGAAGTGGAATCCTCGAACGCTAACCGTGATGGTGACCAGCATGAGAGAGTGGCCGATGGAACAGCTAATGTGCCTGCAACACTGTCCAAAGAGGACTTGTTAGAGGCCATGAAGGTAATGGGGACTCAGGTGGCGGCTATGGCACAACTGTTCACGCCACTAGTGAACTCCTCGGTTGGCCAGGCTACGCCTGTGGCTACAACCACCCCCAACACCAATGGTCCAGTTGTAGAAACGGTTGAGGTGATCGAGATCGATCCACTGGAAAATTCTGAAAAGAAGGTGGACTATCTGAGTCTGCTTCAACATTTATCCAGGTTGGGTACGAAGCATTTCTCCGGTAGCACCAACCCTATTGTGGCAGACGAGTGGAGGAGTAGACTGGTCCGAAACTTTCAATCAACTCGCTGTCCAGATGATTACAGACGAGACATTGCGGTTCACTTCCTGGAAGGGGACGCGCATAACTGGTGGCTTGCAGTGGACAAGCGTACCAATGGGAGTTTGGAAAGTTTTGCGGACTTTGAAGTTGAATTCAACCGCAAATACTTCCCTGATGAGGCTTGGGATCGTCTGGAAGCTCAGTTTCTAGATTTGGCCCAAGGCCGCAGGACCGTACGAGAGTATGAAGAAAGAGTTCAACCGGCTCAGACGGTTTGTTGGAAGAGAGCTGGAGGACGAGGCAGTCCAGGTCTGTAGGTTCATCCGAGGCCTAAGGCCAGAACTGAAGACCCATTGCTCAATCCGCACTTTCAACACCGTCGGAGAACTGGTGGAACGGGTGGCTCTGCTAGAGTCTAACTTGGCTGAAGAAGCTAAGCTTAAGGCTAAGTCACAGTCTGGCCCGTCGGGCAAGACAAATGATAAAAAGAGGAAGTGGGACCAGGTGGACGGAGGTAAGACCTCTGGTGACCGACCTACATGTCCCAAGTGTGGAAAGAATCATCCCGGTGAGTGCGGGAAGGCCATGGGGGCTTGTGTGCGATGTGGCAGCATGGATCACACGATCCAAAACTGCACTCGATCAAACCGATTCTCAGACCAGTCCAGTGGCAGCGGCTCCGTGACTTGCTTCCTATGTGGCAAGACGGGACACTACAAGTTGGACTGTCCTAAGCTACAAGGAGGACAAGGGAAGGGCCGTGGAGACACAGGCAAGTCGACCCAGAGTAGGCCGACCACAACACCAAGGGTGTATGAGCTGTCCCGGGACGACGGTGCTTCTGGATCGTTTGATTCGATCTCTGGAACCCTCATGATTGGTGGTGTGGAAACCCACGTACTTTTCGACACAGGGGCTACACATAGTTTTGTGAGTCCGGGACTGGTCGGAAAGGGTCTGTTCTGTCTGGACGCTAGAGATAATTTTGGGTTAGTGAGGGCGGCCGGAGGGCAAGCCATGAACTCACTAGGTCTCATGTCAAATATCCCAGTGTAAATACAGGGAAAGGTATTCCCTGTGGATTTGGTCTGTGTCCACCTAAAGAATCACGAAGTGATCCTAGGTATGGACTGGTTGGGAAAGTATCGTGCCACTCTCGATTGCCATAGAGGTCGTGTGCAATTGGAGATTGGGCTTCGACCGATCCAGTACCAATGTCTGTGTCCGGCTCAAGAGAAAGTAGTGGTTTCAGCAGTTCGAGCGATTCGGATGTTGGAACAGGGTTGTCAGTCCTTTTTGGCTACAATTACAACTACAGAGCTGGGCAGTTCTGTCTGTCTGAAAGACCTTTCAGAGGATTTGTTGGTGTCGAAGTTCCCAGATGTGTTCCAGGTACCTCAGGGTGTCCCCCCTGATAGGTCGGATCCATTTACGATTGAACTAGAGCCAGGGACAGCTCCGCTGTCCAAGAGTCCGTACCGGATGGCTCCGGCCGAGATGGCCGAGCTAAAGAAGCAATTGGAAGAATTGCTTGACAAGGGGTTCATACGGCCAAGTAGCTCCTCTTGGGGTGCACCAGTCCTCTTTGTGAAAAAGAAGGATGGTAGCATGCGTCTGTGCATCGACTATCGAGGGTTGAACAGGGTCACTATGAAGAACAAGTACTCGTTGCCCAGGATAGACGAGCTGTTGGATCAACTCAAAGGAGCCAAGTGGTTTTCCAAGATTGATTCGGCTTCAGGGTATCATCAGATCCCTATAGAGCCAAATGATATTAGGAAGACGGCATTTAGGACCAGGTACGGTCATTACGAGTTCGTAGTGATGCCGTTCGGTCTGACCAGTGCACCTGCCGCTTTCATGAAAATGATGAACAGCGTGTTCCGGGATTTCTTGGATGAATTCATGATCATCTTTATTAATGATATCCTAATTTATTCGAAGGATGAGGAATCTCATAGGAAACATTTGAGAGCCGTGCTGGAACGATTACGAGAACACAAACTCTATGCTAAACTCAGTAAATGCAGTTTTTGGCAGAAGAGTATTGGGTTCCTCGGCCATATTGTTTCCGATCAGGGCATCTCTGTGGATCCAAAGAAGATCAGGGCAATCAAGGATTGGCCCCGACCACGCAGTGCCACGGAAGTCAGAAGCTTCTTATGGCTGGCAGGTTACTATAGGAAGTTTGTGAAAGGATTCGCAAGCTTGGCTCAGCCTATGACGCAGTTGACTGGGAAGAACGTTAAGTTCACATGGGCTGAAGAGTGTGAGGAATGTTTCTCCGCACTTAAGAACATGCTGACTAGCGCACCCGTCCTGGTGCTTCCGGAGGCCGACCAACCATATGTGGTCTATACGGACGCGTCCATCACTGGACTAGGTTGCGTATGACCCAGCATGGGAAGGTCATTGCCTATGCGTCCAGGCAGTTGAGGAAACATGAGGGAAACTACCCCACCCATGATCTCGAAATGGCTGCGGTAGTATTTGCCTTAAAGATTTGGCGATCATACTTATATGGCGCCAAAGTTCAGATACTTACGGACCATAAGAGTCTTAAGTATATATTCACCCAGCCTGAGTTAAACTTAAGGCAGAGGAGGTGGATGGAATTCGTAGCTGACTACGATTTGGACATCACCTACTATCCGGGAAAGGCTAATCTGGTAACAGACGCTTTGAGCCGGAAGAGGGCTGACGTATCGGCCGAACGGGAGGCGGACGACGTGGACGGTATGGTCCGTGCTCTGCGGCTGAACGTGCTGACTACGGCAACTGTAGCTTTGGGGTTGGAGGCGGTTAACCAAGCCGACCTGCTTACTCGAATCCAGTTGGCTCAAGGTCAGGACGAGAACCTGAATAAGGTTGCTCAAAATGATAGGACGGAGTACCAGACTGCAAAGGATGGTACCATCCTAGTAAACGGACAGATCAGTGTTCCTAATGATAGAAGTCTAAAGGAAGAGATTATGAGGGAGGCTCATAAGTCCAAATTCTCGGTTCATCCTGGTGCGACCAAGATGTACCAGAGCCTTAAGAAATTTTATCATTGGATCCGTATGAAGGCAGATGTTGCGGAGTGGGTGGCCAAGTGTTCCACTTGCCAACTCATCAAAGCAGAACATCAGGTGCCTAGTGGGTTATTGCAAAGCTTTCCTATTCCGGAATAGACACCAAGTTCGTCGGAAGGTTCCTCGGAATATACCGAGGGACGCCTTCCTCGGAATATTTCGATGGAATTCCGATGGTCTAATCCTCGGAAGTTTCGACGAAATATTCCTCGGAATGTTTATCGGGAAATTTCGAGGAACCTGGCCCTCGGGAAATTTCGAGGAACCTGGCCCTCGGAAAATTCCGAGGAACATCTGTCCCTCGGAAAATTCCGAGGAACTTATGTCCCTTGGAAAATTCCGAGGAACTTCTTTCCCTCGGAATTTCGGAAAAAATTAATTTTTAAAAAAAAATTATTTTTAAAAAAAAAATTTAAATTTTTGAAATTTAAATTCGAAAATTTAAAATTAAAATTAAAATTGAAAACATAGTAGATAATATTCAAAGTTAAATAAAACATTCCGAGTTTTTGGTAAAAAAAAAAAAAAACTACGGGTCTTGAATGTTCGGGAACACCTCGTTCGGGTACATCCTCCTCATCATCTCCATCATCTGCTCGTTCAGCCTCTTCTGTGTCTCATTGCCCGCCTGTTGAGCTGCCATCTGGGTCTCCAACGCAGATATCCGATCATCCTTGTCCTTCAGCTGAGCCGTAAGAACTTCTGGATCAACATATGGCGGTGGTGCAGAAGAAGGAGCAGCCGACCGGGAGCGACGACCCAAACCGACCAAACGTCCCTTCTTCTTTGGAACCGACTGAAATATAAATAACCAAATTTAAATCATATAAATTGATGATAAAATAAAAATCAAGAAATAAATAAATTGAACTTTAAAAAAAAAAAGAACTTACCGATTCAACGATTTCGTTGATTCGAACCCGGGACAAGTTGGTCGAAGCCGTCGAATCGTCATCATCGGTTTGAAGCTGAGACACTTCGTCATACACCTGAGTTTGGACCAGGTCGACCACGTCCCTCACAAGACCATCATCAATCTGGCCGGTCTTCTTGTTGGTATACGCCCTTTTCATTAGGGCGAGATCATCAACCGGCTCGCCCTCATTTTCTTCCGCCTTGAAAAAAAATAAATTAAACAAACATTAGAAATTAGAAGAAATGCACAAAAAATAAAATTCTGAAACTTAAATAATTGAAGAAAAAGCGGTTGAACTTACCATGCGATCCCCCAGAGTGGCAATAGATTGAGCACCCAAGTTATGCTTGTAGATGCCCTTCCCTTTACGGTCGCTCCTGCGGTTGTTGGAGTTGGTGGAAGAAGTTTCTTTCGTCTCTTCCTTATCCCAATGCGCACACAACTCCTTCCAGACCGTGTCGTTCATCGACTTTGGGACCTTTTAATTTAAAAAAAAAATAGTTTAATAATTTAAAAAATAGTTTAATAAATTAAAAATTGTTAATAAATTAAAAACTACCTTGTTTGCTTCCCACTTCTTCTTCCACTCGTACATCTGCTTTCCATAGTTGTCCATAACTTTACGGACAAAATGGTGATAGATAGAGAGCGTATCATCGGAATTCCAGTTGAATTCTTGCTGAAATAGTTTAATAAATATTTTAATAACTTTATGGACAAAAATATAAATAGTTTTATAATTACAAAAAAAGTTTTAATAAATAAAAAATAGTTTAATTAATATAGAAAATAGTTTAATTATTACAAAAAATAGTTTTAATAAATAAAAAATAGTTTAATAATTAAAAAAATAGTTTTAATAATATTTAAAATGTTTAATAAATATAGAAAATAGTTTAATAATTACAAAAAAATAGTTTTAATAAATAAAAAATATAAGTAAAACATTTGAATACTTACCGCAAACTGACGAAACCACAAATGCTGCTTCTCGAGAGGGAAGTCAGTGAAAGTCGGATGTCCCTTGTCGAGGGCCGAGTACATCATACGGTTGATCCATGCGCTGATCCCGTTCCCGGATCGGTTGAACCTAATAAAAAGAACAAATTATTAATAAAAGAAAAACAGTTTAAATAAAAAATAGTTAAAAATAAAAGTTTAATTACCATGTTTGACCATGTCCATGTGGATACTCAGTGAGATAGGGAAGATGGTCCCTACCGGGCTGTCGAACCAATTGCGCAACACTCATCACTCCCGGAGGACCCGGAGGAGAAGGAGCGGGTGCAGCAGCGGGAGCGGGAGCAGCAGGAGCGGGTAATGGAGAGGGAGATGTATGGTAGGAGCTGTGGGGCGAAACGGAATCCTGAACATGGCTGGACAAACCCCGAGACTGGCTCCCCATACCACCCCGGCTACGACGCTGGCGAGGCCGGGTCTGATCATCATTAGACCTGTAAATTAAAAAAAAACATATTTAAAAATTAGTTCTAATAATTTTAATAAAAAAAACAGTTTAAATAAAAAATAGTTAAAAAATAGTTTTTAATCACAAAAATATAAATAGTTTAATAATTAACAAAAAAAGTTTAAAAATTAAAAAAATAGTTTTAATAAATCCCAAAAACAGTTTAATAATTACAAAAAATAGTTTTAAAAATATTTAAAATGTTTAATAATTACAAAAAATAGTTTTAATAATATTAAAAATGTTTAATAAATATAGAAATTTATATTTTATATATAAATTTATATTTTATATATAAAATACATAAAACATTTTATAACCACAAAAAAATGATTTTAAATATTATATATATGATTTTTAATCACAAAAAAAGTTTTATAGATTTTAAAAATGTTTAATAAATATATAAATGATTTTAAAATGCAAAAAATAGATTTTGTATACAAAACACGTTTTCAATATATATATATATAATTACAAATTCGATTTTTATAACCACAAAATTAATAAAAACCAAAAAAAAAATCCAAATCAAGTGAAATACATAATCAAACTCGATTTTACACAATCCTACCATTCAACCTAACAAAAATCTATAAATCTTATTCCAAAATCATCAAATCTACTTAAAAACCTTACAAATCTACCCTAAGAGAGTGGGATAGGGTTCATACATGATTATGGGGGAGGATTGGGGCAGATTCGCCGGAAATCGCGAGAGAGAAGGGTGGAGTCGCCGGTAATCGCGAGAGGGAGAGAGAGTTCGGCGCGGAGAGGAAGAGAGAAATGGGGAAGAAGATCTGGTTCGACCTAATAAAATGACACGTACGACGAAAACTATCCGTCGGAATTTCGTCGGAAATATTTTACATTTCCGTCGGAATTTCCTCGGAAATCATTAATTCAATTTTCGCGAAATATTTGGCGGCTTGGTTTACCCGGTTAAATGAAAATATTCCGAGGAACCAGGTTTCCTCGGAATACCCTCGGTAATTACCGAGGAAATTCTGAGGAACCAGGGTTTGGGGTTTCAAAACATCGATTATTTTCGCCGTATTTCATTTCTTATACAATTATAATGCATACCATTGAGGATTCTTTGTATAGATGATCATAAACCATGAAATAACAAAATTTCAAAAATAATTGTAAGTATTCCCTTTACTGTTTATTAAAGTGTATAAGTGTTTCTCTTATGTTGTGTGGTTTTCGTTCATGCAATCGTAAAAGTATTTGTTATTGGGTAAAACACCAAACTTTGACTTCATAATCTGGTTAAGACACTTAATGAAGGTTATATACGTGTTATTCAATCCATAAAACGTTGTTTTCGGTTTTAAACCCCTAGTTCCTCGGAATTTCCTCGAAATTTTCCGAGGGAATTTCGAGGAAAACCCTATCTTCGTCGGAATTTTTAATTCCGAGGAAAAGGAATGTATAATCAAATCCTTAAATCGACAAGATCTATTCCGAGGAAAACCTATATGCCCCCGGAATTTCCTCGGTATTTATATTTAAAAAAAAAAAAGTCGAAGCTAGTCTGTTTCCGAGTCGTCATCACCAGATGAATCTGAATCTGGATCTTGGTGAAACTCTCCAATCACTGGTTCATCCTCTACGTGAACGGCGGCTTCCTCTCCGAAGTCGGTTAAATCGACTACAAGGCCAACTCCACCTAAATCTTCTGCTGCACTTAAGTTGCCGGATGTGCTTGGTTGTAGTGGGTCTTTCAGCTCAGAACTTCCCTGAACTCGGCCTCTCGGGTTGAGTCTTGAAACAGTAACACATGGATCATCTCTGTTCCTTACCCGGGGGTACTTGATATAACAAACCTGATCGGCCTGAGAAGCAAGAATGAAAGGATCATAATATTGCAGCTTCCGTCTCGAATTTATTGATGTAACACCAAATGCATCTGTTCTCACACCTCGATCTGGAGTGTTGTCGTGCCAATCACAATAGAAAACAGTACAGCGCAATCCAACCATGCCAATATACTTGATTTCCAAAATCTCATGTATGTGTCCGTAGTATACATCATCTCCTGATGCAGAACAAACGCCAGCATCATAAGTCGTACTCGAACGTCTCCTCTTCTGAGTTGTGAATGCATATCCTCGTATACAAAATCTCGGATATGACTTCACAACAAAGTTTGGTCCAACGACCATCTCGCGTATCCAATCGTCAAATGTTTCACCTCTGGCCAAACCAGCACTCACATAAGTAAACATCCATCCACCAAATTCTCTCTGCTTCATTTCTTCTAGTTCGTCCTCTGTGGCGTATCTATATTCGAACCGCTTTTCTGCCATGAAAATCCTCTCATATTGAAGAACATCTTCGCAGTTGGTGAGTAAATATGTTTGCAAATGACTGCGCTCCTGATCAGTTAGTCGACGGTCCTTTGTTTTTCTGCTAAGTCGTCCAACGTCTGTGAAAATGTTTGGAACCTTCCAATGATATGTTGCCCGTTCGCCTCTATCATCATGCCGAGCAGGTCTTCAGTTTTTGGTCTGAACTTCTGCTGGAAAGTAGTACTCGGCAAAGTTTGAAGTTTCTTCATTGATCATCTGTGCGACTATAGAACCTTCCACCCTACTTAAATTTTTCACCATCTTCTTCAAATGGAACATATACCGCTCATACAGATACATCCATCTATACTGCACAGGACCACCAAGTTCCAATTCTCTTACGAGGTGAATAACAAGATGCTCCATAACATCAAAAAATGAGGGAGGAAATATCTTCTCAAGGTTGCACTGAATCACGGCTATGTTAGTCTTCAAATTTTCAATACCTTCAAGAGTCACTGATCTCGTGCATAAATCGCAGAAGAAACCACTTATCCCTGCAATTGCTTCATGAACATTTCATGGTAATAGTTCCTTGAAGGCAAACGGAAGGAGGCGCTGCATCATTACATGACAATCGTGGCTTTTCAAGCCAGTAAACTTTCCTTCCTTTCTGTCAATACAGTTAGCAAATTTGATGCGTAACCGTCTGGAAATTCCACATCGTTTGAAATCCAATCAAAGAACGCATCCTTTCCCGCTGCATCAAGTCGGTATATGGGAAAAGGAGCCCTACCATTCTCATCAACATGAAGTTCTGAACGAGCACATATATCGACTAAATCCAGTCTTGACTTCAAATTATCCTTTGTTTTACCTTGAACATTAAGGATCGTGTTCATGAGATTGTCAAAAAAGTTCTTCTCAATATGCATGACATCTAAATTATGCCTTAATAGATGATCCTCCCAGTATGGCAGATCCCAGAAAATATTTTTTGTGTGCCAGTTATGTAGGTCTCCAACACCATCTACCGGAAAACGCTCATGTCCACCGACGTCTGGCGTCCTTTCTGCACCAAAATCTCTAAGTTGTGTCTTCAAATCTTTCCCACGAATTTCCGGAGGTGGACTGTCAAACACCCTCTTGTTCTTCGTAAACAAATTCCTACTTCTACGATATGGATGATATGGTGGTAGAAATCTCCTGTGACAGTCAAACCAACACGTTTTCCTTCCGTGTTTTAGTTGGAAAGCATCAGTGTTATCTTGACAATATGGACATGATAGCCTTACATGCGTTGTCCATCCAGATAACATACCATATGCTGGAAAATCACTTATTGTCCACATTAGTACTGCCCGCATTTGAAAGTTTTCTTTATACGAAACATCGTATGTTTCAGCACCTTGAGCCCATAGTTGTTGCAACTCATATATTAGTGGCTGAAGAAACACATCAAGTGATCTCTTAGGATGCTCTGGTCCGGGAACGAAAATCGAGAGAAACAAAAACTCTCGTCGCAAGCACAAGTTTGGGGGTAGGTTGTATGGTGTAAGAATGACTGGCCATAGAGAATACTATCTTCCACTCTTGCCAAACGGGCTGAAACCATCAGTACATAATCCAAGGTAGACATTTCTTCTCTCATACGCAAAGTCGGGATACTTTGATTGGAAATGCTTCCACGCTTTTGCATCTGAAGGATGTCTGATCTCACCATCTGTTGAGTGCTCCGCATGCCATCTCATTGGTTGCGCTGTGCATTCAGACAGATACAACCTCTGCAACCTTTCCGTCAAAGGCAAATACCACATCCTTTTATATGGCACTGGAACTCTTCCACTCGTATCTTTATAACGAGGCTTCCCACAAAATTTGCATGAAACCCGCTGTTCATCCGCATACATCTATTACCTGATACGATAAACCAAGACCAGCTACGAGTTTCTGAACCTCGTAGTATGAGCCAGGAGCTACATTATCTTTGGGTAGAATACCTTTTACATAATCAGCAATCGCATCCACACAGTCTTCAGCCAAATTATAATCCGTCTTAATGCCCATCAACCAGTCGAACACAAGCCAGCCGAAGGGTCACTTTGACCAGGCCGCAAATTGAAGAGTCTTTCTTCTTTGTCTTTCAAAATTCTAGTCAAATGTTTTTAATTTAATTTGTCATTCAAACTTCTAGTCAAGTAGCCCCTTTGTCTCCTATTTGTACTATAAATAAGTGTTTCATTTCATGAATAAAATCAGATCATTTTGGATTAAGTTTCTGAGTTTAAACTCTCTGTTCTCTTTAGAACTTGTTTTCGATTTTCTTGGTGTGTCATATCTGAGCAATTCACTTCTCAAATAGTTGGTCTTGTGAGACATATTAAGCAACCAGTTCGAGATCTTCCTTGGCGGACTTGTGAGTCATATCAAGCGCCATTGAAGCCGGGAATATCAAGGGAACCTCCATAACCCTTGTGCGACCCTTCACTCCATCAGTTCTCCTTTCCGGAGTTCATATCCAAACGAATCCCATCGAGGGCAATCCGATCTTAGGGTCCTTCAAGTGGTATCAGAGCCCACTCGTCTGGTATTCTCTATCTCGATCCATCTTCTCATCTTCCATTTCTTCTAAACACTTCTTCATCTGTCTATCTTGAATCCGGGCCCCTCATTACCATCCTCTTAAAAAAAAAGAAAAAAAAAAGAGTTTCCTTTGTGGATTGGTGGTGGAAGAGGAAGCCTGCTGGCTGAGGAGAAATCCAGCCTTTGAGGAGGTTAAAACAGATTCATTTAAAAACAAATCTCTTATCTTTCTATCTTTTAAAATTCCCTTGTGTTTTCCTTAAGTTTGGTCATCCAGATTCTGAGATCTGTTCTTCATAGAACTTTGAGTGGAAACTTGAGTGATCACTTTTAAATCGAGAGAAACACATGTGTGGGTGAGGAGCAAACACTTGAGAGTGTGAGTTTTAATCCTAACATTTTGTGTTTAATAAATTTCAGGAACCATGAGTAGCCACGAAGATCAAAACCGTCCCGGAAATTCAGTTGCTGGACTGTCTAATCTTCAGATGCGAGCTTTGAATGATTCTTTTTCTA
Organism: Brassica napus; assembly: GCF_020379485.1. Lineage (NCBI taxonomy): Eukaryota > Viridiplantae > Streptophyta > Magnoliopsida > Brassicales > Brassicaceae > Brassica > Brassica napus. The sequence goes on along the minus strand of NW_026016076.1, from coordinate 97,836 downwards.
ATCTTATAAACACAGGTCTAGAGCAGATCCATCAAAGGCTTGACGAACTTCAAGTAAGCAATTACCATCCTAGATCGGGAACAAGAACCAATCAGCTGTGAAGGAACACCCGGTCAGATGATGAGTTTCCTGATGAGGACGCCCAAGAGGACGAGGTCAGATCCGCTTACCGGCCAAGAAGAGGTCATAGAACTCGAAACCCAGGTGATGTCAATCCATTTGCTAGAAACAATCGTACTGATGATATCTTGAACGGATTGAAATTAAAAATTCCACCTTTTGATGGTAAAAACGACCCTGATGCTTTTCTAGAGTGGGAAAGAAAAATTGAGCATGTCTTTGATTGTCAAAACTATTCTGAACTTAGAAAAGTAAGTCTTGCTGCCACTGAATTCTCTGGCTATGCTATTAACTGGTATGATCAAGTGTTGACCCACAGGAGGAGAACAGGTGAACGGCCGATTGAGACATGGGATGAGCTTACCTTGTTGATGAGGAAACGATTCGTGCCAACCATTATCACTGCGACCTCCACCAGAAGTTAAGACGTTTGCTTCAAGGAACCAAATCTGTGGAAGACTATTATCAAGAGATGGAAGTTTTGATGACCAAAACGGACACGGATGAACCTTTGGACGCCACTATGGCTCGCTTTCTTTCAGGCCTCAACCGTGACATCCAAGATCGTATGGAGCTTCAAGAGTATGGAAGTGTAGAACAGATGCTACACAAAGCCATCTTGATCGAGCAACAACTTAAGAGAAGGAGTTTCTCAAAACCGGCCACTACTTCTAAGCCGGCCTAATCTCCTAAACCGGCCTATGCTCCTAAGCCAAACTATCAAGACAAAGGTAAGTCGCCTATCACAACACATACTGCCTTTAAAACTGATGTTTCCACTCATGATGACAAAGGAAAAGCAGTAGACGCCTCAAGCCGAGCAAGAGACATTAGGTGTTTCAAATGTCAATGGCTAGGACATTATGCCAGGAACTGTCCAAACCAGCGTGTGATGATTCTCTTCGAGAATGGTGAAGTTGAGTCCGAGTATGAACAAGAAGACAAGGAGGATCTTGGTCCTATCTTTGATGAGGAAGAGGAGTCCTTTGACTACCCACATCACGGACCATTGCTTGTTGCTAGGAAGGCTTGGGACGATCCTATCTTCGATGAGACGGACGGCCACGCGAACGGCGACACGGACAACGACCTCGACCCAATCTTTGATCCGGATTCTGAACCGATCTTTGATGAGGAAGATAGCTTTGACTACCCAGCTCACGGACCACTACTGGTCACTAGACGTTCCTTGAGTGTTCAGCCCAAAACCAATGAAAAGGAACGAAGGGAGAATCTCTTTCATTCTCGTTGTTTAATCTCTGAAAAAGTTTGTTCTTTAAGCATTGATGGTGGGAGTTGTACTAATGTTGCTAGTGATACTCTTGTTAGGAAACTAGGTCTAGCTACTCATCGAGGGTATGTACGCCGGAAAATTCTGAGATCCTTGGTCACCAAGGACGGCGGGTCTGCTTTGCTTAGATCTTTGGTCAAGAAAAATCTTAAGTCTTGGGAAGATTGCTTGCCTCATGTTGAGTTTGGTTATAATCATGCTGTGCATTCAGCTACAAAGTTCTCTCCTTTTGAAGTTGTTTACGGTTTTAACCCCTTATCTCCACTTGATCTTTTACCTTTGCTTTTGAGTGAAAGAGTTAGTACAGATGGTAAAAGAAGGGCAGACACCCTCAAAAAGCTTCATGAACAAGTTCGAGTCAACATGAAACCAAAACCGAGGGTTACAAAAGATATGCCAACAAGAGCGAAAGGAGTTGGTTTTCAACGAAGGTGACTTGGTTTGGGTTCATTTGATGAAGGAACGATTTCCGGAAGAAAGGAAGTCCAAACTGATGCCTAGAGTCGACGGTCCATTCCAGATTCTTAGGAAGATCAATGATAATGCTTAACAACTTGACTTGGAAGGTAAATATGATATCTCTTCAAGTTTTGATGTTGCTGATCTATCTCCTTTTCTTGCAGATGATCCAGATTTGTGGACAAATCCTTTTGAAGAGGGAGGGAATGATGTGCCTCAGTCCGAGGAACCCTACCATCAGGTAGATCAGGACATCCCAACCGAGGTTCATCATCCCAGCCGAACCAGTCAACAAGGCCGAGCTGTGTACCGGATCGATCCACGGATGGACGGACAAAAGCTTAGACTGGATCCTCGACCGTTTGACCAAACTGACCATACCAGATCATCTCTCTCCCGGACAACTCGCCAATCTCAGACGGACGGTCAAGCCAGAAGCAACTTAGGGCGAGCCGAACAAGGATCTGGACGCGACTTCTCTCTTCTCGCCCGTTTGGAACGTACCGACCGTATTGACGAACTGATCGATCCGTTTGATCAGTTCATGAACTTTGATCATCCGAATCTCTCTAAGGCACATATTCTTCATCTTTCAGAAGACTTAGGACGATTATGGTCAAAGATGGTTCAGGAGACGGACAAGTCGGAACAGACGGACCGGCCCGCGACCGTCCTGCTCCTTGCCGCGGTTTAACCAGTCGAACACAAGCCAGCCGAAGGGTCACTTTGACCAGGCCGCAAATTGAAGAGTCTTTCTTCTTTGTCTTTCAAAATTCTAGTCAAATGTTTTTAATTTTATTTGTCTTTCAAACTTCTAGTCAAGTGGCCCCTTTATCTCCTACTTGTACTATAAATAAGTGTTTCATTTCATGAATAAAATCAGATCATTTTGGATTAAGTTTCTGAGTTTAAACTCTCTGTTCTCTTTAGAACTTATTTTCGATTGTCTTGTTGTGTCATATCCGAGAAATTCACTTCTCAACTAGTTGGTCATGTGAGTCATATCAGGCAACCAGTTCGAGATCTTCCTTGGCGGACTTGTGAGTCATATCAAGCGCCACTGAAGCCGGGAATATCAAGGGAACATCCGCAACCCTTGTGCGACCCTTCACTCCATCAGTTCTCCTTTCCGGAGTTCATATCCAAACGAATCCAGTTGAGGGCAATCCGATCTTAGGGTCCTTCACTGTGTGTGCTGTCGGACACACATGGACGTCCTGCGTGTGCTGACGGACACCCACGGACGTCCTGTGTGTGCTGACGGACACACACAGACACATACGGACAGCCACAGACGTCCTGTGTGTGCTGACGGACAGCCACAGACGTCCTGTGTGTGCTGGCGGACACCCACGGACGTCCCGTGTGTGCTGAACAGACAGCCCACGTGGGCCAAATTCACCCGAACAGTCCACGGGAAGGGTCAGCGTGCTGAGTCCAAGGACCTACGTGCTGATATGTGTACTGCTGGACAGCCACGGACGTCCTTTTTGTGCTGACGGACACACACGGACTGCCTTGGACGTCCTGTGTGCTCTGACAGACACACACGGACGTCCTGTGTGTGCTGATGGACACCCACGGACGTCCTGTGTGTACTGCACAGACAGCCCACGTGGGCCAAAATCACCCGAACAGTCCATGGGAAGGGCCAGCGTGCTGTATCCAAGGACCAGCGTGCTGATATGTTTACTGATGGCAGCCACAGAAGTCCTGTGTGTGCTGATGGACACACACGGACAAACACAGACACAAACGGACAGCCACGGACGTCCTGTGTGTGCTGACGGACACCCACGGACACCCTCAGACGTCCTGTGTGTACTGAATAGACAGCCCACGTGGGCCAAAATCACCCAAACAGTCCACGGGAAGGGCCAGGGTGCTGAGTCCAAGGACCAGCATGCTGATATGTGTACTGATGGACAGCCACAGACGTCCTGTGTGTTGTGACAGACACACACAGACTCACATGGACAGCCACAGACGTCCTGTGTGCTTACGGACACACACGGACGTCTTGTGTCTGCTGACGGACACCCACAGACGTCCTGTGTGTACTGAACAGACAGCCCACGTGGGCCAAAATCACCCAAACAGTCCACTGGAAGAGCTAGCGTGCTGAGTCCAAGTACCAGCGTGCTGATATGTGTACTGATGGACAGCCACGGATGTTCTGTGTGTGCTGACGGACACACACGGACAGCCACGGACGTCCTGTGTGTACTGACGGACACACACGGACGTCCTGTGTGTACTGAACAGACAGCTCACGTGCGCCAAAATCACCAACGGACAGCCAAAATCACCCGAGATGCCAAAAATTCAAAACTTAATATTTTTGAAGAAAGTTTTTTGAAAGGAAACATCAAAAATATGTCAACAAAGAGTTTAGGATGTCAAGTGTTGTTCAAAAGTTGCTATATACATCCGTTTAGACCACGAAACCCCGAACTTTGTAGCAAGCAAAAGACATGGTTAGAAGCAAAAGAAATCATGAAAAATTTCCAGAAAATAGCTTTAACCTTTCTTATGAAGCATGCAAAAAATCAGATTCAAATTCGATGTATTTTGTTTTTTTACATTAAAAATACTCCCGGAACACAGCCAATGTCTACTGGTGACAGACTGAAAAAAGTGTTTTGTTTATGTAAGGGGTAGGCACTCTTCTGAGCCTACCTTCAGTACCCGAAGTGGTATGTAGTGTTGGACTGCTCGGTCCAAAACTATCGATGGCTGGGTTGAGGTCTATGGCCGGATTGTCCCCGGTGAATTTTCCAGTAACTTTTCCGGCGAATTTTCCGGCGGACCATTTTGCCCCTAACTTCAAATTTTCGCGTCCTGTGTGGTCTTGGCCTGGTTTCATCCGTCCTCCAGTTGCGGGGGAAATGAACATTCGGCGTATGAGTGGTGATTGGATAGCTAGTGGTTGAAGGCTCTGTGCTCGCGCACCCAATACAGACCAACTATCCTCCTCAGTTTCTTCACTAGCATAGTTTTATGCTTGTTGAACTGCTCCGGGGCCTGGTTGCGTACCTATCTTTAAGGAATTGTTAATATTTGCTTAAAATGTTGTTTTCGGCATCTCCTTCAGTGGGGAAGTCGTGAACACATAAGCCGGCACTTGTGATCCTTGCGTCTTTGCATAGCTTATGCATTGTTCGCAAAGGTGAATAAGCTGTTTGCTGAGATCTTGGTTGCGGAAATATTATGGCGGTGACTCGAAGAAATTCTGTCCCGCTAAGCACGTTTGTCTCCGGAAAAAAGATGACGGTCAAGTCTGCGTCTGTTCCCACTTTCCATGTGTTTGCGGGAATATGACGTGGTCTTTGTAAGACCCGATCCCGGCCGACTAGGCTGCGGTTGATGCCTCATGTCGCTCGGTACATACCCTGACCGAACCTCAGGGTGCTCGGTACCTTGGACGGCGGATGTACGGCCCATAGCCATTCTTGGCCAACCAACCGGCCCGGTAACCGCCCAGAACTGACACACTGGTCTGAGCTTCCAACACTCCATCTAGCTGAGTTGAGCTGATCCCCAGCTGTTCCAGCTGACTGATCTAGTAGTCCAGCTGCTGGAGCTGACCTACACTTCAGTGAGCTACACTGAGCTTGTCCAAGCTTCGCCCAGCTGACCGAGCTTCATTCTCGCATCGTCGAGCTGTCTCATCACTCGTCCAGCTTGTTATCTTCATCTGATTCAATCCTACTAAGTCTCTTGGTCTATTTCCAGACCTAGGCCTAGTTTTCTCATGATCCATCCTGATCATTCACTTCATTACTGCTTGTTCACAATCAATTCCCATGATCTGAACCAAAGCAGTCCCGTTTCTGTTGAAACGTCTATGTCCCATGTCAAGTTCCAGGAACGGGGACATGACAAGTCTCCCCCACTTAGGATGGATTCATCCTCGAATCCTGTGGTGTTGCCGTCTTGTCTAAAGACAAAAGATTCCAAACGAATTCTTTGCACCCGGAACATAGAGCATGCTCGATTGGTTCTTCGTAACCAATTCGTTGCATCTCCCTTCTTGTTCCTTCTTACTGATCACGTCTTGATCACCACATATACAAGTCTCCCCCACTTGATAGAGATTTAACACAAAATCTTATCAAGTGGTCCATCAAGCACCCATACAAAGACATGACTTGTGTCACTGACCCAACTCTCCGGGTTGCATTCCTAGTAAACACCAAGTCCATGTAGAACACTTTAGTTCCATGACTAGATCAAATTCAGTCCCTAGGAACATACTGAGTACTCAAGTCTTAGTGGATTCAACCAATCTCCAAGCCACTCGATGCACCAGCCAAGTCCTAGTGAACATGTTCCAATCTTTAGGCTGCTCACTCTACCATGAGTCCTAACAGATTGTTCTGTTTCGTTAAGTCCTTCCCGGACACTAAGGTTTATGATACCAGCCACCAATTACTGGGTCATTCCTTAACCAGTCACAGCTTTTCCCAGCTTGGCCATACTGCGATCTTAGTCTCTACAAGACTAAACCGCCTCAACTTGACTCTGTCCATTACTGGACTTTGTCACAATTCGATCCTGGGCCTTCATGGACTCGATCACATTCCGGTCCTGGTCCACTCAGGGACTCAATCGTTTCAATCCGACCATAGGCCCATTTCCGAATAGGTTCCTGATCCTCATCCCTTACTAGACTTTATCATATTGCGGTTCTGGTCCTCTCCGGGACTCAACCGTCTCACTCCAACCATAGGTCCATCTCTGACTTGGTTGTGCTGTGACCAAGGTCCCTTCTTGTACGGGGTTGACTTCAGCTCGGCCATCTCGGCAAGAGCTATACGGTATGGACTTTTGGACATTGGGGCCGTCCTTGGTTCCGGTTCTGCTATGAACGGGTCGAACCTACCAGGGGGATGCCCTGTAGCGCCCGAAACACCTCCTCGAACTCATCAACCAGCGGAATCCCGTCGGGTCACCAGCCCCTTCAGCCTCCTTAGTGGCGATTGCGGCCAATAAGTCTCACAACCCTTCTCAAGCATCCTTTCCACTTGGATTGCTGATATCACTAAGCATCCAGAGGTCGGACGAATACCTGGGAACCTGATTGGGGTCTACACCCACTCTCAAACTGCACCCTTCCTCTGTGTTAGTCCAGAGTGGCCCAACTCTTTCCAAGCCTTGGAACCTGATCAGGGGTCCACACCCACTCTCAAACTGCACCATACCCCGGTGACAGTCAAAGGTGGCCCGATTCTGTCCAAACCAGTCCATGCCTAATATCACCTCGTGATTCTCAAGGCGGACAATCCGATCAGCAGGCATTACCCTGTCTGTAGAAACCCGTTAAAAAAAGGAGAGAGAATGGTCGAGTATCTTTGTGGTGGTCGAGTCGCGGGCAATCGAGAAGTGTTGAAGTACGAAGTGGGCGAAGAAGTGACCGTGAGTTAACTATGAGTCGAATAAGTTGCTCGACCATAGTTAGAAGATACCTTAGACTGATCAGATGGATGTTTTCGAAGCATAACATTTTTGGAAGCACGACGGTTTAGAAGCTCGACGTTTTGGAAGAATGACATTTCTTCAGCACGAAGTTTTTCGCGAAACTTCGTATCAGCGGAATATTAATTCGAATACATTGGAAACATGACGGGAATTAAGCATGATAGGAAGAAAGCACGACGGGAAGCAAGCACGACGGGAAGCAAGCACGACGGGAAGCAAGCACGACGGGATCGAAGCACGACGGGAAAACCCGAAATTGGACGAAAACCCTAATTTCAGTATTATGCAAATTTTCGAGGAAGCCGGAGGCTCAGGACATATTTTCCCACAACTTCAGAAATCAAGTGGAGTTTATTAACATTGTTCTGAGCATCAGAAAGGGTGTAGAAAAATATATGGGATTGATCACGGGACAAAAATTCACCCGAATGGTCGAAATCAGGCGAATGGACCGAGAAGCTCGCGGCGGCTTGTTTCATGGATTCAGAACGTGGTGTCAACCATCTAACAAGCTGAGTGTCTACAGAAGCTCGAGGTGTCGCCGTGCATGGAAGCTGCACATGCAGCTTGACATGTAGAAGCACGAGGTGGATCGGCAAGCACGAGATGTCGCGACGCATGCAACCGAAGCATGCTGATCGACATGTGTAAGGATGTGTGGCGCCTTGCATGATATCCAGTCATACAGCCTGACATTTGGGAGGAGTGGTGGCGTCCTGCATGTGTCCTGGACATGCAGCCAGCAATGTGGAGCACGAGGTGCCGTCGTGCATGCGTCCGAAGCAATGCGAAGCGACACATGGGCGGCCACCAACCTGAATCTGATTGGCTGCATTCTTCTATAAATAGCCCACGACCCCTGCTCATTTCATCACATCCAGACCTGTCCAAAGCCAGTTAAAAACGTGATAGAAAAGTAGAAAAAGAAAGCAAGTGATTCCAAGCTATTTCGAGAGTTTTAGAGAGTTTTCGAGATCAGTTCTCTACTGATTTTGAGTCATCGCCTTGGGAAGGTTCTGTCAAATTGAAGGTCATTCAAATGAAGATCAGCTCAGATGGGAATCTAGTCAACGTGCCTAGAGAGATAGAAAGAAAGAAAGTGGTTGATGTAGAGTATGGTCGATTCTGAAGACCGATACTCCTCCGAGAAGGCCAGTTCCGTCCAATCGAAGATTCTATACGATTGTGAAGCGGATGCTCTGGCCAAATCAATCCGTCTATTACATTCAGTTCCTTTGATGATCAAGTGGAGGTGCCATCCGGAGTTAGTTCAGTTCCACGGGTTCAGATCAGTCAAAGTTCTGCTCGATATTCTGCCGAGAAGTCCGAAGAACTGTCCAGAAGGTAAAGGAGGTTCTGTCCGAGTCCAGATCAGTCCGTCCAGACCTGTTAGTATTTTCATGATCAAGTCGAGGCTATGTCCAAGTCGAGGTCTGTCCAGTCCAGTCCAGTCAAGGCGTCCCTTGGGTTTTGGCCAAGTCCTCTCTGATCAACCAGCAGCTTCTCGCCTAGAACACTGTGAGTTGGTTTCATTGAGTTCCACTTGGATCTTAGGGAAGATCGAGTTGCATATAGAGCAAAATGATCACGCTATTGAATGGGAAAGTCCTTAGGGTTATTTTATTTATGGAACCGGACTCAGTTTACCAAGGGCTAAGCTGAGATGAAAAGTATTAAGACTGAGTTAATAACCTTATTAGGACTAAGGCTTGGATGCGTCATGTTTTCTATTCTTGCGTGTTGATATGGTTGAGTGCAGGTTCCCGTTATCTTTAAATATAGTTTCTCGGCAGGAGGCTGGACTATCTGGGTAACGGTTTGATTGAGTTGTTTAGTATTGATATTGTTGCTTAGTAGTTAGTACTAAGGGTCTTAGGCCATATAGGCCAGACTACTTGTACTATTGGCTTGTGTTGTAGAGCTGAGAGTCTAGTTAGGATCTGGAACTTTATCTTTAGGTTTGGTTCTAGATTGAGTTTGTGTTGTGTGAGTGTTGCCGACAGTATGTGCGTAACCTGCCCATACTAGGCTCGTGTAGGGGTGATTAGTGTTTCCTCGGCCTCGTACCCAGCAGGTTCAAGGAAACCCCTTATTTGCTGGATCGGGAAGACTCAGACGAACAGGGTCATGGCCTATGGCTGAGTATTACACGACAGTGACCCGAAGGACTGTGGGCTATCGCGCGGTGACCCGAAGGACTGTGGGCCGCGGTCGGTTGAAAGTTCCTTCTTCTGGCCTTTGTGGTAAGGAGATAGGATATTGCTGATAGAGAGGAGGAACACGAAGTCACCAGGGCCGAGGTTAGAGTGTTGTGTTAGTGTGTCGTAGAGGGTTATGGAACCCTTGAGTAATGTAGCATTGATATACGGTGTTACGAGTTAGATCGAGTCGTAGATACTCATAGTCTTATTATTGTTATTGTGATTGTGGTTGATTGATTTGCTTGCAGGTTCTGACATTTGCAAAGTCATTTTGATATATCTTATGTATAAGATTTGTAGACCGAAAACCTCGAGGTTAAATTATAACAAATTTTGTAAGATGCTTTTAAATGATATATATAAAGATTCTTTTTAATGTATAGGTTCCATATGATATTAGTAATTGTCCGGACGAACTAACTATTGGATATTTCTTTTTCGGGTTGAAAAGCCTAGAGTGATATTCGATAGGAGCGTTGATGTTCTTTTGTTGTTGGTCTAAGGTGATCGGAGGTATTCTGAGAACTTCAGATCGACCATCGAGGAACATCGACCGTGTCATTTCCGGTTAGCTACGATCGGGGGTGTCACAACCGTCCTGCTGTTTTAATTGACCAACACCCTTTGTGGGTTCTAGGTTAGCGCGCAGTTGGGCAACGTAACCCGGCTTCCGGTTCATCCCGCATTGCCAGTTCTGCTTACCAAAAATGTCCCACTTGGAGCTCTCGATTCCGGGGGATGGCTCAACAAAGCAGCCACCCCGTCCTACCTATTTGAAGTTTGAGAATAAGTCGAGGACTTTGCATCCCCGATGCCTCTAATCATTGGCTTTACCCGATAGAACTTGTTTCCGAGCTCCAGCTATCCTGAGGGAAACTTCGGAGGGAACCAGCTACTAGATGGTTCGATTAGTCTTTCGCCCCTATGCCCAAGTCAGACGAACGATTTGCACGTCAGTATCGTTGCGGGCCTCCACCAGAGTTTCCTCTGGCTTTGCCCCGCTCAGGCATTGTTCACCATCTTTCGGGTCCCGACAGGCATGCTCACACTCGAATCCTTCTCAAAAGATCAAGGTCGGTCGGCTGTGCACCCGTGAGGGATCCAGCAAATCAGCTTCCTCGCGCCTTACGGGTTTACTCACCCATTGACTCGCACACATGTCAGACTCCTTGGTCCGTGTTTCAAGACGAGTCGAATGGGGAGACCACATACCGATGCCGTGAGCACGCAGATGCCGAGGCACACCGTGAGGAGCGTGCTGCAGACCACGATTAAGGCAGCAACGTCTCCACGGGCGTAACAAAAGCCCGGGCTTAGGTCCACGGCCCGAATCGATTGGCGGCCCGGATTGCTCTGTTCCGCATCTGACCGGGATGAATCGCCGGCCCCCATCCGCTTCCCTCCCGACCATTTCAAGCACTCTTTGACCCTCTTTTCAAAGTCCTTTTCATTTTTACCTCGCGGTACTTGTTCGCTATCGGTCTCTCGCCCATATTTAGCCTTGGACGGAAATTACTACCCGATTGGGGCTGCATTCCCAAACAACCCGACTCGTAGACAGCGCCTCGTGGTGCGACAGGGTCCGGGCACGACGGGGCTCTCACCCTCTCTGGCACCCCTTTCCAGGGAACTTGGGCCCGTTCCGTCACTGAGGACGCTTCTCCAGACTACAATTCGAACGCCGAAGACGTCCGATTTTCAAGCTGGGCTCTTCCCGGTTCGCTCGCCGTTACTAAGGGAATCCTTGTTAGTTTCTTTTCCTCTGCTTATTGATATGCTTAAACTCAGCGGGTGATCCCGCCTGACCTGGGGTCGCGTTGAGGACTTTGGGTCACCAAGAGCTTTTGGACCGCAACGTCTTACTATATGATGAGAATTGAATTCACCACCGCATGTCAAGACTCTCCTGGCGTCCATAGCTTGGATTTTGGCCAACCGTGTGCGGTAACACACGGGAGATCAGCTTCCATCCCATATCCTCGAGAGGATGGGGGGACGACGATTTGTGACACCCATGCAGACGTGCCCTCGGCCATAAGGCTTGGGGTGCCACTTGCATTCAAAGACTCGATGGTTCATGGGATTCTGCAATTCACACCAAGTATCGCATTTTGCTACGTTCTTCATCGATGCGAGAGCTGAGATATCCATTGCCGAGAGTCGTTTTAGACTTTACATTGCAGCACTGCTTCCGACCAAACACCGTCTCCGGGTTGGCGAAAGCAGGCTATTTAGTTGCATTTTCCTTGACACTTTTCGTGCCGGGGTTTGGTGATATTCGGAAACTATGCGTACGATCCAACCAAAACTGAATTCTTTGGCATGGATGAACGCATAACCACGGAATCGGTAGGCACAATAAGAAACCGGCCTACCGAGAGTGATATTTCATCATTCTTAGGTCGTTCTGTTTCCAGGGTACGACAATGATCCTTCCACAGGTTCACCTACGTAAACCTTGTTACGACTTCTCCTTCCTCTAAATTATAAGGTTTAGTGGACTTCTCCCGACGTCGCAGGCGGCGAACCACCCACGTCGCCGTGATCTGAACACTTCACCGGATCATTCAATCGGTAGGAGCGACGGGCGGTGTGTAGAAAGGGCAGGTATGTAGTCAACGGGAATTGATGACTCGCGCTTACTAGGAATTCCTCGTTGAAGACCAACAATTACAATGATCTATCCCTATCACGATGAAATTTCAAGGATAATAAAACTACCGCTGGCTAATGATGTTCCTACCCGTCCTAGAGTTACGTATCCCACCTATTGGTTACCTGCATCACAAATGAGTAATGAGTAACTAGTTTACTCAGTGAGCCTAGTCCCGCACCCCAACATATATTAATAATATCTCAAGCAATCAACTCCATTTGTATGCAGTGGAAATATATTCCATAACTAATAAAAATACATATATAAGGCCTATCAATCCATCGATGTGAATCTTATCTTAAACATCATCTCCACGACACCCGCCATTCACTCATACTTATTATATATATATACTAAACCCGGAAAACCACCAAGGCTAACCGAGCCTAGCGGGGAAATAAATATAACCATCATCTCCATTAGATATTCCAAGATCGAACATCTAACGCTGCATGCAGTTACACGGCCTCCAGGGTGCGACCCCATAATCGTGTCTTCGTGACCTTGTTCCGTATCACAGGAACAATTCACGGTAATGCGGGAACTCACGGGAGTGTGAGTATACAATAAGACTTCACATGATTTATGCTTATATATTTAATACTATACATATGTATTAGTACTTGAG
>NW_026016076.1:42500-82500 GCF_020379485.1 Brassica napus | reverse complement strand
GCGAACAATGCATAAATTATGCAAAGACGCAAGAATCACAAGTGCCGGCTTATGTGTTCACGACTTCCCCACTGAAGGAGATGCCGCAAACAACATTTTAAGCAAAGCTTAACAATTCCTTCTAGATAGGTACGCAACACAGGCCCCGGATCTGTTCAACAAGCATAAAACTATGCTAGTGAAGAAACTGAGGAGGATAGTTGGTCTGTAGTTAGGTGTGCGAGCACAGAGCCTACAAACACTAGCTATCCAATCACCACTCATACGCCGAATGTTCATTTGCCCCGCTAACATCAATCATTCCAACCACTTTTGAGATGTAATCAAAAGAGCAACTGGAAGACGGATGAAACCAGGCCAAGATCACACAAGCGCGAAAATTTGAAGTTAGGGGCAATACGGTCGGCCGGATAAGTTACCGGAAAATTCACCGGAGACAATCCGGCCATCAACCTCAACCCAGCCATCGATAGTGTTGGACCGAGCAGTCTAACACTACATACCCCTTCGGGTACTGAGGGTAGGCTCAGAAGAGTGCCTACCCCTTATATAGACAAAACACTTCTTTTCAGTCTGTCACCAGTAGACATTGGTTGTGTTCCGGGAGTATTTTTAATGTAAAAAAAAAATACTTCGAATTTGAATCTTATTTTTTGCATGCTTCATAAGAATGGTTAAAGCTATTTTCTGGTAAATTTTCATAATTTTCTTTTGCTTCTCTACCCATGTCTTTTACATGCTACAAAGTTGGGGGTTTCGTCGTCTAAACGGATGTCTACAGCAACTTATGATCAACACTTGACATCCTAAACTCTTTGTTGACATATTTTTGATGTTTCCTTTCAGAAAACTTTCTGTCCGTTGGTGATTTTGGCCCACGTGGGCTGTCTGTTCAGTACACACAGGACGTCCGTGGCTGTCTGTCAGCAGACACAGGATGTCTGTGGCTGTCTGTGTGTGTCTGTGTGTGTCCGTCAGCACACACGGGACGTCCGTGGCTGTCCACAAGTAAACATATCAGCACGCTGGTCCTTGGACTCAGCATGCTGGCCCTTCCCGTGGACTGTTCGGGTGATTTTGGCCCACGTGGGCTGTTTTTTCAGTACACAAAGGACGTCTGTGGGTGTCCGTCAGCACACACAGGACGTCCGTGTGTTTCCTTCAGCACACACAGGACGTCCGTGGCTGTCCGTGTGTGTCTGTGTGTGTCCGTCAGCACACACAGGACGTCTGTGGCTGTCCATCTGTACACATATCGGAACGTTGGTCCTTGGACTCCGCACGCTGACCCTTCCCGTGTACTGTTCGGGTGATTTTAGCCCACGTGGGCTGTCTGTTCAGTACACAGAGGATGTCTGTGGCTGTCCGCCAGCACACACAGGAGGTCTGTGGCTGTTCGTGTGTGTCCGTGTGTGTCCGTCTGTGTCTGTCAGCACACACAGGACGTCTGTGGCTGTCCATCAGTACATATATCAGCATGTTGGTCCTTGGACTCAGCACGCTGGCCCTTCCTGTAACACCCCGATCCGGCCGACTAGGCCGTGGTCGAAGCCTTACGTCGCTCGGTCCACTTCCTGGCTGAACCTCTTAATTTTTGCCCTTTATTTATAATATCGCCCAAGCCTAGTAAGAAACTATGGCCAAGGCATTGCCTTAAAAGGCATTACACACACCCAAAAGAACATGTAACCCATTGAAGTTATAATGAATGGTTTCCTTGTAGAAACAATGGGCAAGGAAGGAAACAAGTTCCTTTAGATTTAAAGATGAAAAACGCTTAAGACCTTATAAGTGGTCAAGACTATACCTATGATCTCTACTGATCAAAACTATGCTATAGATCAGTATGATAAGAGGCAAGAGCCGTGGTGACCATATTGAGATACACCACGGAATTTTACACTATATGGCATGATAGGATTAGCCATCCTAGTCTAAACTTGATGCAAAGATTAATATTGAAAAGGCACAGAATAATCCCGTAAAAATCTCACGTTGTGAAACATGTACATAAAGGGAAACTCATTAGGCTTAATTGTCCCAAGCATCACGACCTTATAGTATGGTCATGAGGGGGAGAGATGATAAACCCATGATCAATACTACAAGTTCGTGTACTATGGTCACAGACCATGTTATATGGGTCGGCCATTACTCGGCCATAAAGGACCATTCCTCTGTCGTAGAGGCCATGATACAAATGGCCAAACCAAAGAGGACATTACTCGGCCGAAGAGACCATGAGAGAATAAACGGCTCGACCATGACTTGGCCGTGACTTGGCTGCATAGTGCAGGCTTCACCGCACACGATCCATTACCTATAAAGGTTCGGCCAAGTAAGCTATTACTTATAAAGGTTCGGCCAAGTAAGTTATTACCTATAAAGGTTCGCCCATGTAAGGTCCTTGGACTTAGCACGCTGACCCTTCCCGTGGACTGTTCGGGTGATTTTGGCCCATGTGTATTGTCTGTTCAGTACACACAGGACGTCCGTGGTTGTCCGCAAGCACACACAGGACATCCTTTGCTGTCTGTGGCTGTCCGTCTGCACACACAGGACGTTCGTGGCTGTCCGTATGTGTCTGTGTGTGTTCATGTGTGTCCGTCAGCACACACAGGACGTCTGTGGCTGTCCATCAGTACACATATCATCACGCTGGTCCTTGGACTCAGCACGCTGGCCCTTCCCGTGGACTGTTTGGGTGATTTTGGCCCACGTGGGCTGTCTGTTCAGTACACACTGGATGTCCGTGGCTGTCCGCCAGCACACACAGGACGTCCGTGGCTATCCGTGTGTGTCCGTGTGTGCCCGTCAGCACACACAGGACGTCCGTGGCTGTCTGTCTGTACACATATCAGCACGCTGGTCCTTGGACTCAGCACGCTGGCCCTTCCCGTGGACTGTTCGGATAATTTTGGTCCACGTGGGCTGTCAGTTCAGTACACACAGGATGTTCGTGGGTGTCCATCAGCACACACAGGACGTCCGTGTGTGTCTGTCAGCACACATAGGACGTTCGTGGGTGTCTGTCAGCACACACAGGACGTCCGTGTGTGTCTGTCAGCACACACAGGACGTGTGTGGCTGTCCATCAGTACACATATCAGCACGTTGGTCCTTGGACTCAGCACACAGACCCTTCCCGTGGACTGTTTGGGTAGTTTTGGCCCATGTGGACTGTCTGTTCAGTACACACAGGACGTCCGTGGCTGTTCGTGGCTGTCCGTCAGCACACACAGGACATCCGTGGCTGTCCGTATGTGTCCTTGTGTGTCCGTCAACACACACACAGGACGTCCGTGGCTGTCCATCAGTACACATATCAGCACGCTGGTCCTTGGACTCAGCACGCTGGCCCTTCCCGTGGATTGTTTTGGTGATTTTGGCCCACGTGGGCTGTCTGTTCAGTACACACAGGACGTCCGTGGGTGTCCGCCAGCACACACAGGACGTCCATGGCTGTCAGCCAGCACACACAGGACGTCAGTGGCTGTCTGCCAGCACACACATGACGTCCGTGGCTGTCCGTGTGTGTCTGTGTGTGCCCGTCAGCACACACAGGACGTCCGTGGCTGTCCATCAGTACACATATCAGCACGTTGGTCCTTGGACTCAGCACGCTGGCCCTTCCCGTGGACTGTTCGGGTGATTTTGGCCCACGTGGGCTGTCTGTTCAGTACACACAAGACGTCTGTGGGTGTCTGCCAGCACACACAAGACGTCAGTGGCTGTCCGGGGCTGTCCGTCAGCACACACAGGACGTCTGTCGCTGTCCGTATGTGTCCGTGTGTGTCCGTCAGCACACACAGGACGTCCGTGGCTGTCCATCAGTACACATATCAGCACGCTGGTCCTTAGACTCAGCACGCTGGCTTTCCCGTGGACTGTTCTGGTGATTTTGGCCAACCTGGGCTGTCTGTTCAGTACACACAGGACGTCCGTGGGTGTCCGTCAGCACACACAGGACGTCCGTGGGTGTCCATCAGCACACACAAGACTTATGTGGCTGTCTGTGTGTGTCCGTGTGTGTCCGTGTGTGTCCATCAGCACACACAGGACATCCATGGCTGTCCATCAGTACACATATCAGCACGTTGGTCCTTTGACTCAGCACGCTGACCCTTCCCGTGGACTGTTCGGGTTATTTTGGCCCACGTGGGCTGTCTGTTCAGTACACACAGGACGTCCATGGGTGTCCGTCAACACACACACGACGTCCGTCTGTGTCTGTCAGCACACACAGGACGTCTGTGGCTGTCTGTGTGTGTCCGTGTGTGTCCGTCAGCACACACAGGAAGTCTGTGGCTGTCCATCAGTACACATGTCAGCACGTTGGTCCTTGGACTCAGCACGCTGGCTCTTCCCGTGGACTGTTCGGGTGATTTTGGCCCACGTGGGCTGTCTGTTCAGTACACACAGGACGTCCGTGGGTGTCTGCCAGCACACACAAGACGTCAGTGGCTGTCCGGGGCTGTCCGTCAGCACACACATGACGTATGTCGCTGTCCGTATGTGTCCGTGTGTGTCCGTCAGCACACACAGGACGTTCGTGGCTGTCCATCAGTACACATATCAGCACGATGGTCCTTGGACTCAGCACGCTGGCCTTTCCCGTGGACTGTTCTGGTGATTTTGGCCTACCTGGGCTGTCTGTTCAGTACACACAGGACATCCGTGGGTGTCCGTCAGCACACACAGTACGTCCGTGGGTGTCCATCAGCACACACAATACTTATGTGGCTGTCTGTGTGTGTCCGTGTGCGTCCGTGTGTGTCCATCAGCACACACAGGACATCCATGGCAGTCCATCAGTAAACATATCAGCATGTTGGTCCTTGGACTCAGCACGCTGACCCTTCCCGTGGACTGTTCGGGTTATTTTGGCCCACGTGGGCTGTCTGTTCAGTACACACAGGACGTCCGTGGGTGTCCGTCAGCACACACACGACGTCCGTGTGTGTCCGTCAGCACACACAGGACGTTCGTGACTGTCCGTGTGTGTCCGTGTGTGTCCGTCAGAACACACAGGACGTCCGTGGCTGTCCATCAGTACACATATCAGCACGTTGGTCCTTGGACTCAGCACGCTGACCCTTCCCGTGGACTGTTCAGGTTATTTTGGCCACGTGGGCTGTCTTTTCAGTACACACAGGACGTCCGTGGGTATCCGTCAGCACACACACGACGTCCGTGTGTGTCCGTCGGCACAGACAGTGATAGAACCAAAATATGGATCACTCTTTCGGTATGGTTGATATGAACTCAGATCCGAGAGGATTGAGAACTGATGGATCGAGAGGTGACACTAAGGGTTGCTACCATACTTCGATCGTTGCCGTATGTGATGCACCGGTCCAACAAAAGAAGGATCGAAACTTGGAGATAACCTCACCAAGAAACTAAGAAGTGTTCTAAACAAGGAACAATGAGAGAAACTCATAAAAAGGGGAAAACAATCTGTCTATTTCGTGGCTCTAAGGCCTTATTTATAGGATTAAAAGTTGTAGAAATCCAAAGATGAATGTGCTAAAAACAAGACATAGAAACTAGAAACGAAGACTTTGACTAAAGACCGAAATTAATGATTTTTGTTGAATTCTTTTTCCCATGCACGACCAAGACTTCCTTGCTGACTCCCTCTTGGTATTCTTGATGTGAATGTGCTTGAAATGGACTGAGGAAAGGACTGGTCGGATTTGGAAAGAAACAATCCCATAGTGAACTTTTTATGACCTTTTCTTTGGGCTGAAAAGGCCCATTTCGCCCAGCAGCTGAACCAGCTCCATCTTCAGTGTTACTTAGCTCATTCAGCTCCAAGCTAGTGTCATTTAGCTCACTCAGCTCAACCAGCTCCAGAGTAGTGTCACTTAGCTCACTCAGCTCATCTAGCTCGCTCAAGTAAGTGTCACCTCGTCCAGCTCGTCCAAAGTGGATTCTAGCTCGACCATATGTCTTCAAATGTGAAGTTGGACGGGAAAGAAAAGCCCCAGTATGGTCAGATCGGTCATCTGGCCATGGTTCCAGCCAAAGCTCCTTTCCGGACGTATGCAGGACTGTCCAGTACACTGCACGGTCAGTCTGTCCGGTACGGTGAAAAACGTGAACCTCGGTTGAAATGTTCAGAACGTTCTGATCTCCAGGCTGGTTCGGCTCCATGTACTGATCCGTGGACCGCGGTCTATCATTCCCTCCTTCTTCAAAAGGATTTGTCCTCAAATCCAAAGTACCTATATCAAAAAACGATGAATCAGATACAAAGGAATTAAAATTCATGGAAAATTCAGGGAATGAAAAAATATGGACAGAAACTTCCTTGGAGTTTTGAAGTCATTTTCATCAAGGAATTCCAAGTACTTTGGCGTCCATTGGTGCTTGCTCCCCTTAGAAACTGATCATGCTTATCCTGTTTATTCAAAGCAACTAGAGAAACCACATCAAATCTGGTAAAGGAATAATCAAAGGGTTTCTCTATCCTTAAGACACCAAAAACAGGATCCAAGCACTTAGGATAATCATCAAGGACATGGGCAAGAATTAATCAAGTAAGCTGGTTGCCAAAAATTGATTTATCAATCTTAAAATCAGGCCAATGTGAGAAACTGTTATGGAAAGAAAGAGACAATGCCAAATTTGAAAAATTATCATCATGAACGAAATCAAAAGAATTCTTTGGCCTAAGCAATTTTAGTTCATGCTCTTTCCTACACCAAATCTCTTTCAAAGCACAGCTCAATGAAATCAATTCATGAAAAGGTTTGAGCAAAACGTTTTTCAACCAAGTAAGAATATGTTTTCTCTTTGAAATTCTCGGTTTCAAAACATTTTCATGAAGAGTAGAGGCAATCAACTCATGATCCTTAGAGTGCTTTTTTTTTGGACAGGAAGTTGACTGAGGAAACACATTTGGGTCATGGAGGATCATCAGCTCCAATTGTTTTTCATGTGGTGAACACTTTGCTGCCTCTTTTGTTGGGTTTTCTTTCAAATCATAAAAATGAAAGGAAGGAAGAAAAAATTCAAGCTCCATGGGCACGTCAATGGTAACATGTTTCCTGTCATGAAACTTAACAGATTCATCAGTACAAATAAATTTAGAAGTTTTAGAAATACCTCTGGTTTGTTGGCTGAATGAAGGAGGCAGTGCTGTCTTTGGTCTGGCCGGTTTTGGTGGATGGATCATAACTTCAAGATGCCATGGCCATTCCTTCTTATTTCGGTCTTTCTGAGAAGCTGGGAGATCCATCTGGAACCCTATGATCGGTTTTGGCTCAGGCCGCTTCTTTATGGGGCGTGAATATCCTTTAGAAATCTGGTACTCGCGGATAGACGGACTGAAGAACCTCTGGTTTGGAAAATTCATAACGTCTTCATCCGTGAAGCTTTTCATGCTATTCCAAGCCTCAGTGAATCCTTGATGAGTTTGCTTTTGAGTAAAATTGGATTCAAGACAAAAGACCTTTATACTGTTGAGATATCCTTCTTGGACTGAACCTCTGTCGCTGGCACCAAGGTAGCCGGTTTGAACAACAAAGCTTCTCCAAATCTGACGTTGTTGGGCACGGCCAATGCTTTCATTCAGAGGCTGAACCTGTCTTTCCGGGATACTCAAAACAAACACTGAAAGACCAGGATCAAATGTGCAAGAGAGAAACTTGTTCAAATCAAAAATTAAGATATCATTTCCAAGAACAAGTAGCACACTTTTCACCCTGTCAAGATGCAAATCGAAGTAGACATTACAGACAAGAATCTTATCAAGATATGCAACAACATTAATCGTTTCCAAAACGTGCATATCATTATCAACATCTGACACACAAGCTTAAGTTCAGATTGAGAAACAACTATCAAAGACTCAAGACATTTTTCAAAGAATGTGTGTTGTAGACCAATATATCATCAACACTCAAATCAACAAAATTCTCACAAGATGATCTCAGAAAATTCCAAGTTTTATCATTTTCAAAACTCAAGAGATCAGGCTGCAAAACAGAATCACAAAAATCAAGTTCACAAAAACCAGTTTCAGTTTCAAGTGAATTCTGTTCCAGCATCTTTTTAATTAAGAAATCGTCCAAGTCCAGAGAAGATGCAAACAAATCATCAGTGATCAGTCTATGCCTAGAAGAGTTCAGATCAAAGCTATTTTCTTTGAAAACAAACGAATCAAAAGATTTTGTAGCACAAAAATCAGTTTGTTTCAAATCAAGCTCAAGATACTTTTCAAAATGATCAAAAACTTTGCTTTGTTCCAGAGACTGATCAAAGCTCAAAATAATTTCAGAACTGATGCCATGGTCAGTTTGAAAACGTTGTTGATCAAGAAATTTATCAGGTTCAAAGATTTTAAAAGAATTAATCATGTTTCCAAAAACAGATTTTGAAAAACAATTTTCTTTTATCTTATCAAGACCAAAACGAATCACATCAAGAGAACTGATCTTATCAAACATGTCAGGCAGAGAAATAACTAATTCAGATTTCTCACAGTGCTCTTGAAGATCAGGAAACAAAGGGGCAGGAGATGAAGGAGCAGTGGTTGTGCCGGAATCAAAGCAAAGATGGCTCTCCATAAAGGTGGATATGATGCTAGTTGCTTCTTCATCAAAGACTGGATCAGGTTCGTCCTCCACATCAAAGATAGGTTCTGGGACTTCATCCAAAGATATCCAAGTGTCAAGACATGGGCACTGATGTGGAATATCCAGTGGCTCTTCCTCAAAAACCTGTTGATACAAAACAAGGCTACTCGGATGCTCCGGTTGCAAAACAGTTAGTTCTACATTAGCCTGTTCATTATCATTTATAAACTCAGATTCAAGATAAGGAAGATCACAACTTTCTTCACAACACATCAAACTTTCAATTGGTTCTTCATCAGTTTCATCAAATATTGGTGAAGAATCTGAAAAATCTTTAAATTCTTCAAAACAGTTTTCAGATTCACCTTGGGTTTTATTACTGATGGAAAAGGATGGCTCAGCTACTGGGGCACGTGTGGATGTGCTCTTCTTTTGGCTCTTGCTGACGTCCTTGAGGGCTTTGTCCACAGCCTTCACAAAGTTATCACAAAATTGTTGGACATCAAACTGAAGCAATCGCCTTCTTGGATCAGATTCTCCTTTGGATGTGTTGACATGCTCTTTGCTCCACCTGTTTGGTTTTTCCTGCACACTAACACACTCATCAAAATAATTCAAAGAAAATTTAAATGAAGATTGAGAGGCTGATGGTCGTGGGGATTTCTCCTTGGTATTTTTCCTTTGAAGACCAAACATTATAACCTGAAAATCTCAACACAAAAGTTAGGAAATAAAACCTCACACTCTCAAGTGTTTAATCTCACCCACTCAAGTGTTTCTCTCAGATTTAGGTGATTACACACAAGTTTCTACTCAATGTTCTAAGAGAACAAATCAAAGAATCTCAATGGGCAAATCCAAGCAAACAAGGGAATTTCTCAAGATAGGAAGATAAGAAATTTTTTTTTTTTTTGATTTTTGAAATCCGTTTTAACCACCTTAAAGGCTCGATTTCTCCTCAGCCAGCAGGTTGTCTCTTCCACCACCAATCCACAAAACAAACTTTGAACTTTTTCTATATATTTTTTTTTGAATCAAATCGTAAATCTTTTTTTTTTATATGGATGGTAATGAGGGGCCCGGATTTAAGAAAGGTAGAAGAAGAAGTGTTTATAAGAAAATAGAAGATGAGAAAGATGAATGAAATAGACAATACCGGAAGAGTGGCTCTGATACCACTTGATAGAACCAAAATATGGATCACTCTTTCGGTATGGTTGATATGAACTCATATCCGAGAGGATTGAGAACTGATGGATCGAGGGGTGACACTAAGGGTTGCGGAATAGCCCAAAGATACTACCAGACTTTGATCGTTGCTGGATGTGACGCACCGGTCCAACAAAAGAAGGATCGAAACTTGGAGATAACCTCACCGAGAAACTAAGATGTGTTCTAAACAAAGAACAATGAGAGAAACTCATAAAAAGGGAAAAACAATCTTTCTATTTCGTGGCTCTAAGGCCTTATTTATAGGATTACAAGTTGTCGAAATCCAAAGAAGAATGTGCTAAAAACAAGACATAGAAACTAGAAATGAAGACTTTGACTAAAGACCGAAATTAATGATTTTTGTTGAATTCTTTTTCCCATGCACGACCAAGACTTCCTTGCTGACTCCCTCTTGGTATTCTTGATGAGAATGTGCTTGAAATGTACTGAGGAAAGGGCTGGTCGAATTTGGAAAGAAACAATCCCATAATGAACTTTTTATGAACTTTTTCTTTGGGCAGAAAAGACCCATTTCGCCCAGCAGCTGAACCAGCTCCATCTTCAGTGTTACTTAGCTCATTCAGCTCCAAGCTAGTGTCATTTAGCTCAATCAGCTCATCCAACTCCAGAGTAGTGTCACTTAGCTCATCTAGCTCGCCCAAGCAAGTGTCACCTCGTCCAGCTCGTCCAAAGTGGATTCTAGCTCGACCATATGTCTTCAAATGTGAAGTTGAAGGGGAAAGACAAGCCCCAGTATGGTCAGATCGGTCATCTGGCCATGGTTCCAGCCAAAGCTCCTTTCCGGACGTATGCGGGACTATCCAGTACACTGCACGGTCAGTCTGTCCGGTACGGTGAAAAACATGAACCTCGGTTGAAATGTTCAGAACGTTCTGATCTCCAGGCTGGTTCGGCTCCATGTACTGATCCGTGGACCGCGGTCTATCACACATGACGTCCGTGGCTATCCATCAGTACACATATCAGCACGTTGGTCCTTGGACACAGCACGCTGACCCTTCCCGTGGACTGTTCGCGTGATTTTGGCCCACATGGGCTGTCTGTTCAGTGCACACAGGACGTCTGTGGGTGTCCACCAGCAGACACAGGACGTCCTTGGCTGTCCGTGTGTGTCCGTCTGTGTCCGTCAGCACACCCAGGACGTCCGTGGCTATCCATCAGTACACATATCAGCACATTGGTCCTTGGACTCAGCACGATGGCCTTTCCCGTGGACTGTTTGGGTAATTTTGGCCCACGTGGGCAGTCTGTTTAGTACACACAGGACGTCCGTGGGTGTCCGCCAGCACACACAGGACATCCGTGGCTGTCCGTCAGCAAACATAAGACGTCTTTGGCTGTCCGTGTGTGTCCGTGTGTGTCTGTGGGTGTCCGCCAGCACACACAGGACGTCCGTGGCTGTCCGTCAGCTCACACATGACGTCCGTGTGTGTCTGTCAGCACACACATGACGTCCATGTGTGTCCGTGTGTATCCGTCGGCACACACAGGACGTCCGTGGCTCTCCATCAGTACACATATCAGCACGATTGTCCTTGGACTCAGCACGCTTGTCCTTGGACTCAGCACGCTGCCCATTCCCGTGGACTGTTTAGGTGATTTTGGCCCACTTGGGCTGTCTGTTCAGTACACATAGGACGTCCGTGGGTGTCCGCCAGAAAACACATGACGTTTGTGGCTGTCCGTCAGCACACACAGGACGTCCGTGGCTGTCCGTGTGTGTCCGTGTGTGTCCGTCAGCACACACAGGACGTTGGTGGCTGTCCATTAGTACACATATCAGCACGCTGGTCCTTGGACTCAGCACGCTGCCCATTCCCGTGGACTGTTTAGGTGATTTTGGCCCACTTGGGCTGTCTGTTCAGTACACATAGGACGTCCGTGGGTGTCCGCCAGAAAACACATGACGTTTGTGGCTGTCCGTCAGCACACACAGGACGTCCGTGGCTGTCCGTGTGTGTCCGTGTGTGTCCGTCAGCACACACAGGACGTTGGTGGCTGTCCATTAGTACACATATCAGCACGCTGGTCCTTGGACTGAGCATGCTGGCCCTTCCCGTGGACTGTTTGGGTGATTTTGGCCCACGTGGGCTGTCTGTTCAATACACACACGATGTCCGTGGGTGTCCGCCAGCACCCACAGGACGTCTGTGGCTGTCCGTGGCACATACATGATGTCCGTGGCTGTCCGTGTGTGGCCGTGTGTGGCCGTGGGTGTCCGCCAGCACACACAGGACATCCGTTGCTGTCCATCAGCACACACAGGACGTTCGTGTGTGTCCGTCAGCACACACAGGACGTCCGTGTGTGTCTTTGTGTGTCCGTCAGCACACACAGGATTTCCGTGGCTGTCCATCAGTATATATATCAGGACACTGGTCCTTGGACTCTGTAAGACCCGATCCTGGCCGCCTAGGCCGTGGTCGATGCCTCACGTCGCTCGGTTTACTTCCTGGCCGAACCTCTTAATTTTTGCCCTTTATTTATAATATCGCCTAAAGGCGAGGGCAAACTTAGACCTTAGCTAAAGACTTCCCTAGTCATTAATAGCCTAGATCCTTTCAACAGATACACAGCGAATTATTCTCTAGTTAACCATTGGTCTAAAACCAATCTAACACTTGTCTGGTCGAATCACCTAAGCCTTGGTCAATTTACTCAACTACCAATTAGCTTAAAGGTCAATCCTAAACCCAAACCAAGCTATACGATTCTGAGGTTCCATTCCCCTAAACCATTCTATCTAGATCTACCTAAGTTAATGCTAGATCATACCTTTGCCACATCTTTGGAGCTTATTAGGTTATCGGTCCTCCATCGACTCAAATTGCTCTTACTTGACAGCTGCACCATGATCAATCAATGATCTTACTTATGGTCCTTATCTTGACTCCGGCATCAAACAGCTCCCCTAGGTACTTAGTCATTCCACCAACCAACCATCCCGACAGACTTAAGTAACTTTTGAGAAGTCTCTGAAAGGAAAATGATATACATCTGGCCTTTCTCGGCTCATGCACAATCCGAAATCATTTTGCCTTATAGGCAATAGTACCAAGTCCATATTCTGGACTGACAAAGCTCATTAGATCCTAATTCAATCAACCAACCATCCTCACATGACTTGGAACTGATGAGTCATCATCTGGTCTGATCGGCCTTGGGACTTAACCCAGACAACATATATGATTTGTTCATACCAACCGATGCATTCGTTAAACAGGTTAGGACCGACACCTTAAACCATCATTCAGAGGTCAGGTCGTCCATACTTTACCTTGATCAGATTTTAGACGGCCTTCCTTGAACAATCACACTTAGGCTCAGTATCTATGGTTTACGACACATAGTACTAGCCACACACTTCGTCATGACTCTCAGTCAATCTCGAAGCTATCAACACCAAGGTTGATATCTAGAAGCAATATATCAATACTCTTACTCCAGCAACGTGACTATCCATACTAGTGTTTGGCCATTGAACCATCGTTATGAAACATTATCCGACCACTAGACTTGATAAGCCATCGTCCACTTAGCATGTACTGATATAACCGGCCTTCCATTGCCATCATGTGGGTCTACGCCCTACATAAGCTATATGGCGCCTATCCTACTCACCAACCCGAGGTTGATTGTAAGATATCCTACTTAGCCTTTGCGGCTAGAACCATCCAACCACAGCCGGATCATCTATAGTCTCGTCTAACCGTCTGGTTGAGATCTAGGTGCGATCGGCCAGTTATAAGTCCGGCCCAAAGGCTCACGGAACTTCTTACCTGATCCAACCCAAAGCCTGGATCAATACCACAGATTAAGGCCCAAGCCCAAACCAGATTGCCTTGCAACCGATCAGACCTTGCTACGCAACACTCCGGTTAAACTAACTGTCCGTCCGTTCGACTATGCAGTCGCGGACTGTCCACTTGGTTTGGCCTAAGCCTTGAACCATTGGCACCATTTGGAACTCACACCCTTTGGGAACTACTACCCTTTGGACACACGTGCCTCTTGGCAACTCATGACCCTTGGCAACTCACACCCATTCAGATATTCCAACCGTTCGACCTAACCGTCCGTATGGACTGTCTGGTCGGTGCGAGTGTTCGGACTATGGCCAAAGAACCACGCCTTAACCTACAAAAGTCATGAACCATTGTGACTGTTCAGGGAAGGGTTGCAACCGTTTAGAACAGAACAGAACCGCCCCTATCCAATCGGATCACCTGAGGCCGGTATAGACCATGCACGCGCCTAACTCGACGGTTATGGACCACGACCGCATTACTCAACCAGAACCACGGTTATAACCAATCCTAACATATCCACAAGGCCACGCCAATGTACAGAAGGAGTAGAAGAAGAATTAGATGAAAAGAATAAGAAGAATGGGACACAATCTAAACACCCATGGCTAGACCGGTTCGGACTGCCCGATGGTCTTAGCCGATGAGTCGGTGGTTACCCCACTGACCCTATTGGATTGAACCACGGCTTTGGAGTCCTTCTCCAGACCTTTCTCTATACCCTGGGTATTCATAACCACACGGCCTCCTCTCTCCTAAACCGTTCTCCTTGCCGGAGGTACTAAACCACCACAACCGACCCTTTTCCGGCCGATCTCTCTCTCTCCCTTTCTATTTGGCCTCTGCCTTTGGTTTCTCACGAAACTGATTGACTGCCTTGATCTCTGGTCGTGCATCCTTTATATAGTCAACCAAAGGTCATGTGCGAAGAGTTACATCCCTTCGAAGCATCCTTCAGGGACAGATCTTGGCCATCGATTACAATCAACGGTCCAGATCGTACCTGTTCGGATATAGAAGGCTCCAGACCTTCTAGGCACGTCCAACCCAAGCCCAGACTTGGTACTCAAGCCCACGGCCTGCCCACAAGAGCCCAACGACTCATGGACCACATGGCCGGACCTCATGGCCCACCAATGACCAAGACCCGGACCATCGGCCCGACACCCGAACAGTCCGGCTGAGATGAGCTGACTCCCAGCTGCCTCAGCTGATTGATCTAGTAGCCCATCTAGTGGAGCTGACCTAGTAGTGGCAGAGATGGAGTGAGCTTAACCTAGCTTCGTTGAGCTAGTCGAGCTACCCGTTCACTTCGTCCAGCTATCGTCTTACTCGTACTAGCTGACTTCTCTCTCTTATAAGGTTAAGTCTCAGCATCCTGACGTCCTTAACCTTCTATCTTGGCCATGGAACGCCTTCCTTAAGGTCCTAAGACCGGCTGGTTCGTTTCCTCGAACCATGGATTTCCCGACAATCCTATCCAGGATTGGGGGTGTGACAAGTCT
This sequence comes from Brassica napus, assembly GCF_020379485.1. Lineage (NCBI taxonomy): Eukaryota > Viridiplantae > Streptophyta > Magnoliopsida > Brassicales > Brassicaceae > Brassica > Brassica napus. The sequence goes on along the minus strand of NW_026016076.1, from coordinate 67,371 downwards.
CCCCCACTTGCAATGGATTCGTCCTCGAATCCGGTGATGATTATACCTTGTCGCAAGACAAAATATTCCAACCGAACTTATTCTAGTCTTGATCAGGGAATAGAACAAGCTTGATTCAGAACCACCAAATGACAACTTTGATGATCAAATTACTTTGACCATGGTTGTACAAGTCTCCCCCACTTGATGTACCAGTCAAGTCCTCATGAACTCTGTCCAATCTTTAGGCTGCTCGTCCTACAACGAGTCCTAACATATTTTTATGGTTCTTGCGTCCTTTATGGACAATAAGGTTCATGACCTCAGCCACAACGTACTGGATCATCCCCTTTACCAGCCACAACCTTTTCAAGCTTGGCCACATTGCGATCTTAGTCCCTCCAGACTAAAAACGCCTCAGACTTGACTTCTGTCCTTTACTGGACCTTGTCATAATTCGATCCAGGTCCACTTACGGACGTGATCGTATTCCGGTCCTGGTCCACTCAGGGACTCGACCGTTTAACCCCGACCATAGGTTCATCTTCGAATAGGTCGTGGCCTGATACTCGTCCATTACTGGACTTGATCATTCTCAACCGTAGGTCAAACTCCGACTTGGTTGTACTGCAACCATGGTCCTCTCTCGGACATGGTCAACTTGGGCTCGGCCATCTCGGCAGGAGCAATCAGAAACGGACTTTAGGACAGTGGTGCTGTCCCTGGTTCCAGTTCTATCATAAATGGATCCGACCTATCAGAGGGCACGCTCTGTAGCGAACAAAACACATCTGAGAACTCGGACACCAACGGGTCCTAAGGAAGATCATTCAGATCAACAGAATTTGCCGCACTCCATAGTGGTAATTCTGGTCAAAAATACTTCACAATCTCGTCTAAGCATCCTATCCTGATGGACTGCTGACACCACTACTTTCCTTAAAGCCGGACTCAGACATTGGATCTCGATACCAACGAGATCCCAGACAGATCAACAGAATTGTCGTGCTCCATAGTGGTAGTTGTGGTCAAAAATACTTCACAACCCTGTCTAAGCATCCGATTTACTTGGACTGCTGACACCCCTACTTTTCTTAGAGCTGGACTCAGACTCAGACTTTGGTACTGGATCGGGTGAGGGCCAGTCTCCAATTGCACACGAACTTTGTGGCAATCGAGAGTGGCCTGATACTTTCCCAAACAGATTCATGCCTAGGATCATCTCGTGATTCTGTAGGCGCGTGGATATTTTTCTCTATCAGATCTACAGGCAGATTTCTCTCCTGGATCATCACCGGGATATTTTTCATGAGCCCTAGTGAATGCATAATTTCCCCACCGGCTGCCCTCACTAGTCTCGAATCATCCCCAGAACTCAGACAGAACAGACTCTTTCCGACCAGTCCCGGACTAACAAAATTATGTGTAGCCTCTGTGTCGAAAAGTACATGTGTTTCCACACCACAAATCCACTTGTGGAAACTATCTCAGTACATGACCACACCACAAAGAACGTCTCATAACATCCCTTATGGCATTGCCAATAACTTGAATACTTCCACTTCCAGTGGATACCTAGATGAGTAAGATCTCGGTTTGACCACACACTTGGAAAACGTCACATACCATTCTCCAAGGCATCTTACTTTTGCGAATGCTCACACCATTCACAAGAGCAATTTTAATATACCTCAATCCCCATCATACTACGGTACTTAAGATCATGTTCTTCCATTCATTGGAACGAACATCATGAGTTTCCTCATTCTTTCCTTGGACGGATTCAGATTGGAATTGATTCATTCCATCTGACTCGATCAATGGAAATCTACCTTGACTTATACCAAGTCCTAACTGATCCATCTGATCAGAAGTCCACTCGTGTACTGGTCATGTAGTGTCTCCCTTGAGTCAGATTTTAATATTGCATATGCTTTACTTATTATGAACGGCCATCAAGGGATAACACTTAACTTCAGTAGAATGCTGCACGTTTATTTCAACCTAAGCCACTCTCTGGTCCATGTTACTTCCCTTGTTCAGGTCATCCATAAACAAGTCTTGCATTGCTTCCATCCCTTCCAACCCGTCTATTACTTCTAAATACTAGATCGACCAACCTTTCTGTTTTTAGGTTCTTGCCCTTGGAGAATGTATCTTGGCTAAGCCGGTTCATCTTAGAACCCCCACATTCACAATGATACCCTAGCTTACCTCAATTCTTTCTTGGCTCACCCCAACTAAGGTTCCATAGTCATCATAGTTTTGGAAATAACTTTGGTATGGAACACAACATCTTAGAGCGTTGTCCTAAACAGGATCAAGCATGCTCTGATACCAACTTGTAAGTCCTGATCCCGGCTGCCTAGGCCGCGGTCGATGCCTCACGTCGCTCGGTTTACTTCCTGGTCGAACCTCTTAATTTTTGCCCTTTATTTATAATATCGCCTAAAGGCGAGGGCTAACTTAGACCTTAGTTAAAGACTTCCCTAGTCATTAATAGCCTATATCCTTTCATTAGATACACAGCAAATTATTCTCTAGTTAACCATTGGTCTAAAACCAATCTAACACTTGTCTGGTCGAATCACCTTAGCCTTGGTCAATTTACTCAACTACCAATTAGCTTAAAGGTCAATCCTAAACCCAAACCAAACCGTATGATTCTGAGGTTTCATTCCCCTAAACCATTCTATCTAGATCTACATAAGTAAATGCTAGATCATACTTTTGCCACATGTTTGGAGCTTATTAGGTAATCGGTCCTCCATTGACTCAAATTGCTCTTACTTGACAGCTGGACCATGATCAATCAATGATCTTACTTATGGTCCTTATCTTGACTCCTGCATCAAACAGCTCCCCTAGGTACTTAGTCATTCAACCAACCATCCCGACAGACATAAGTAACCTTTGAGAAGTCTATGAAAGGAAAAGGATATACATCTGGCCTTTCTCGGATCATGCACAATCCGAAATCCTTTTGCCTTATAGGCAATAGTACCAAGTCCATATTCTAGACTGACAAAGCTCATTAGATCCTAATTCAATCAACCAACCATCCTCACATGACTTGGAACTGATGAGTCATCATCTGGTCTGATTGGCCTTGGGACTTAACCCAGACAACATATATGATTTGTTCATACCAACCGCTGCATTCATTAATCAGGTTAGGACCGACACCTTGAACCATCATTCAGAGGTCAGGTCGTCCATACTCAACCATGATCAGATCTTACACGGCCTTCCTTGAACAATCACACTTAGGCTCAGTATCTATGGTCTACGACACATAGTACTAGCCACACACTTCGTCATGACTCTCAGTCAATCTCGAAGCTGTCAACACCAAGGTTTATATCTAGAAGCATCACATCAATACTCTTACTCCAGCAGCGTGATTATCCATACTGGTGTTTGGCCATCAAACCATCGTTATGAAACATGATCCAACCACTAGACTTGATAAGCCATCGTCCACTTAGCATGTACTGATATAACCGGCCTTCCATTGCCATCATGTGGGTCTACGCCCTACATAATGCATATGGCGCCTATCCTACTCACCAACCCGAGGTTGATTGTAAGATATCGTATTTAGCCTTTGCGGCTAGAACCATCCAACCATAGCCGGATCGTCCGTAGTCCCGTCTAACCGTCTGGTTGAGATCTAGGTGCGATCGGCCAGTTATAAATCCAGCCCAAAGGCTCACGGACCTTCTTACCTGATCCAACCCAAAGCCTGGATCCATACCACATAGCAAGGCCCAAGCCCAAACCAGATTGCCTTGCAACCGATCAGACCTTGCTACGTAACACTCCGGTTAAACTAACCGTCCGTTCGTTCGACTATGCAGCTGCGGACTGTCTACTTGGTTCGGCCTAAGCCTTGAACCATTGGCACCGTTTAGAACTCACACCCTTTGGGAACTAGTACCCTTTGGACACACGTGCCTCTTGGCAACTCATGACCCTTGGCAACTCGCACCCATTCAGATGTTCCAACCGTTCGACCTAACCGTCCGTACGGACTGTCTGGTCCGTGCATGTGTCTGGCCTATGGCCAAAGGACCACGTCTTAACCTACACAAGTCATGAACCATTGTGACTGTTCAGGGAAGGGTTTCAACCGTTCAGAACAGAAACGAACCTCCCCTATCCAATCGGATCACCTGAGGCCGGTATAGACCATGCACGCGCCTAACTCGACGGTTATGGACCGCGACCGCTTTACTCAACCAGAACCACGGTTATAACCAATCTCAACATATCCACAAGGCCAAGACAATGTACAGAAGGAGTAGAAGAAAAATTAGATGAAAAGAATAAGAAGAATGGGACACAATTTAAACGCCCATGGCTAGACCGGTTCGGACTGCCTGATGGTCTTAGCCGATGAGTCGGTGGTTACCCCACTGACCCTATTGGATTAAACCACGGCTTTGTAGTCCTTCTCCAGACCTTTCTCTATACCCTGGGTATTCATAACCACACGGCCTCCTCTCTCCTAAACTGTTCTCCTTGCCGGAGGTACTAAACCACCACAACCGACCCTTTTCTGGCCGATCTCTCTCTCTCCCATTCTATTTAGCCTATGCCTTTGGTTTCTCACGAAACTGATTGAATGCCTTGATCTCTGGTCGTGCATACTTTATATAGGCAACCAAAGGTCATGTGCGAAGAGTCACATCCCTTCGAAGCATCCTTCTGGGACAGATCTTGTCCATCGATTACAATCAACGGTCCAGATCGTACCTGTTCAGATATAGAAGGCTCCAGACCTTCTAGGCACGTCCAACACAAGCCCAGACTTGGTACTTAAGCCCACGGTCTGCCCACAAGAGCCCAACGACTCATGGACCACATGGCTGGACCTCATGGCCTGCCACTGACCCGGACCCGGACCATCGACCCGAAACCCGAACAGTCCGTCAAGCTGAGATAAGCTGACTCCCAGCTGCCTCATCTGATTGAGCTAGTAGCCCAGCTAGTGGAGCTGACCTAGTAGTGGCCGAGCTGGAGTGAGCTTAACCTAGGTTCGTTGAGCTAGTCGAGCTACCCGTTCACTTCGTCCAGCTAGCATACTGACGTCCTTAACCCTCTATCTTGGCCATGGAACGCCTTCATTAAGGTCTTAAGACCGGCTGGTAATTTTTCTCGAACCATGGCTTTCCCGACGATCCTATCCAGGATTGGGGGCGTGACAGACTCAGCATGCTGGCCCTTCCCGTGGACTGTTTGGGTGATTTTGGCCCACGTGGGCTGTATGTTCAGTATAGACAGGACGTCCGTCGGTGTCCGTCAGCACACACAGGACGTCCGTGGCTATCCGCCAGCACATACAAGATATCTGTGGCTGTCCGTGTGTGTCCATGTGTGTCCGTCAGCACACACAGGATGTCGGTGGCTGTCCATCAGGACACATATCAGCAAGTTGGTCCTTGGACTCAGCACGCTGACCCTTCCCGTGGACTGTTTGGGTGATTTTGGCCAACGTGGGCTGTCTGTTCAGTACGCACAGGACGTCCGTGGGTGTCCGTTAGCACACACAGGACATCCGTGGGTGTCTGTCAGCACACACAGAACGACCGTGGCTGTGTTTGTGTGTCCGTGTGTGTCTGTCAGCACACACAGGACATCCGTGGCTGTCCATCAGTACACATATCAGCACATTGGTCCTTGGACTCAGCATACTGCCCCTTCTTGTGGACTGTTCGGATGATTTTGGTCCACGAGGACTGTCTGTTCAGTACACTCAGGACGTCTGTGGGTGTCCATCAGCAACCACAGGACGTCCGTGTGTGTCCGTCAGCACACACAGGATGTCCATGGCTGTCCGTGTGTCTCCGTCAGCACACACAAGACGTCCGTGGCCGTCCATCAGTAGACATATCAGCATGGTGGTCGTTGAACTCAGCACGCTGACCCTTCCCGTGGACTGTTCGGGTGATTTTGACCCACGTGGGCTGTTTGTTCAGTACACATAGGACGTCCGTGGGTGTCCGCCAGCACACACAGAACGTCCGTGCCTGTACGTGTGTGTCTGTGTGTGTCCGTCTGTGTCCGTAAGCACACACAGAATGTCCTTGGCTGTCCATCAATACACATATCAGCACGATGGTACTTAGACTCAGCATGCTGGCTCTTCCCGTGGACTGTTCGGGTGATTTTGGCCCACGTGGGCTGTCTGTTCAGTACACACAGGACGTTCGTGGGTGTCCGCCAGCACACACATGACGTCTGTGGCTGTCCGTGGCTGTCTGTGGCTGTCCGGGTGTGTCCGTCAGCACACACAGGACGTCGGTGGCTGTCCGTGGCTGTCTATGTGTGTCCGTCAGTACACACAGGACATCCGTGGCTGTCCATCAGTACACATATCAGCACCCTGGTCCTTGGACTCAGCACGCTGGCCCTTCCTGTGGACTGTTCGGGTTTTTGGCCCATGTGGGCTATCTGTTCAGTACACACAGGACATCCGTGGGTGTCCATCAGCACACACAGGACGTCTGTGGCTGTCCGTCAGCACACACACGAAGTCTGTGGCTGTCCGTGTGTGTCCGTGTGTGTCCGTCAGCACACACATGACGTCCATGGCTTTCCATCGGTACACATATCAGAACGCTGGTCCTTGGATTCAGCACCCCGGCCCTTCCCGTGGATCGTTCGGGTGATTTTAGCCCACGTGGGCTGTCTGTTCAGTACACACAGGACGTCCGTGGGTGTCCGCCAGCACACACAGGACGGCGGACACCCACGGACGTCTGTGGCTGTCCGTGTGTGTCCGTGTTTGTCTGTCAGCACACACATGACGTCCGTGGATGTCCATCAGTACACATATCAGCACGCTCGTCCTTGGACCAGCACGCTGGCCCTTCCCGTGGACTGTTCGGGTGTTTTTGGCCCACGTGGGCTGTCTGTTCAGTAAACACAACACCTCTGTGGGTGTCCGACAGCACACACAGGATGTCCGTGTGTCTATCTGTTGCTGTCCGTCAGCACACACAGGACGTCCATGGCTGTCCGTGTGTGTCCGTGTGTGTCCGTCAGCACACACAGGACGTCCGTGGCTGTGCATCAGTACACATATTAGCACGCTTGTCCTTGGACTCAGCGCGCTGACCCTACCCGTGGATTGTTCGGGTGATTTTGGCCCACGTGGGCTGTTTGTTCAGTACACACAGGACGTTCGTGGGTGTCCGCCAGCACACACAGGACGTCTGTGGCTGTCTGTGGCTGTCCGTCAGCTCACACAGGACGTCCATGGCTGTCCGTGTGTGTCCGTGTGTGTCCATCGGCACACACATGACGTCTGTGGCTCTCCATCAGTACACATATCAGCATACTGGTCCTTGGACTCAGCACGCTGGCCCTTCCCGTGGACTGTTTGGGTGATTTTGGCCCATGTGGGCTGTCTGTTCAGTACATACAGGACGTCTGTGGCTGTCCGTCAGCACACACAGGACGTCTGTGGGTGTCCGTCAGCAACCACAGGACATCTGTGTGTGTCTGTCAGCACACACAGGACGTCCGTGGCTGTCCATCAGTAGACATATTAGCACGTTGGTCCTTGGACTCAGCACGCTGACCCTTCCTATCATGTCCCCGATCCTAGATAGGATCGGCCGGACGGGCCATGGTGCGGGGAGACGCACCAGTCAGGTCATTAGACCTTGAGACAAGCGTATCATGGCCCTGAATGAAGGTTAAGGGCATCAGTCAGCTGAGACTTAACCAGGATACAATGGAAACAAGGGTAAAGGAGCGGGGTGAGTGTTTAGGCAGCTGGACGAGTGTTGGTTTGAGTTCAATCAGCTCGGTTCAGCTGGTATTCAGTTCACCATGATCTGTTCAGCTCACAGGAGCTGGTAGACTAGCTCACTCAGCTGGGAACAGCTGGAGGTCAGCTCAATCCGGTGAACGGTGCGTTCTGTTTCAGATCAGTGTGGGCGTGTCCGGGACGGTTACTGGGCGAGCCGATGGTCCGGGTGCAGGACGGTTCGACCAAATGGGTCTTGGCTTGGGACAGGGAGTGGGCAAGCTTCCAGAGTGTGAGCTGAGGCTCAGTGATCGATTTGCCAAAGGAAGAAAAGGGGAGAAACCGCCAATGGGCGGTTATGGGACGGTTTTGGGAAGAAGGGATGGGATTTTGGTAACTGTTCGCCCAGGCGGTTGGGGAAGTTTAAATCGTCCTCTCTCTCTCATTTCTGATCATTCTGGTCGGTTTTTACTCATTCCACACAGAGAGAAACACAGAGAAAATTCAAGAGAGAAAGAGAGACACAAACCTTGGATCGGCCGATTTGATCCAAGAGATTGTTCTTGAGTGTTCCTGGTGTGTTTGGGCGTGTGATCAAGAGGATGGATTTGAGGCAGAAAGACAAGGAGAAGGCAAAGGAGAAAGAGAAGGAAGTCGCCCCTGGAGACCGAACTCCTAAGGTGAGAGGTGCGGCCAAGAGTAACCGGACAAGGCCGCGGATGATGGCCGCGTGAGCCTGGCCGGTTTGGATCGATTGGCTACTCCTTACTCTGACTTCTTCTACTCTGTTTCTTCATATATGTTGTGCTATGGTTTGTTTTATGATGTTACAGGGAAGGATCCATTGATCTTAAGGCCTTGGCCTGATAAAATTCCCATGAAAGTCCCTAGTTCTTGTGTGGGCTGTTCATGGCCGAGATCACTATGATCTGAGCCGATTCTTTTGAATCTGATTATGGGAATATTTTTCTTCTGAATTATCATGAGTTTTCATGAATTTTATTTGGTATTTGGATCTCTTTTTAGAGATTTTTGATGATTGTTCTTGACTAGATTGGATCCGACCATGCATTGTGATTTGATTCTTGTTTTGTAATCTAACCTTGTGATTGTGTGTTTGTTTGTGTTGGATCCAGGACCAGAAATGGACCGTGGTAAGGGAAAAGCACCATGAGAACCGCAGCCATGGGAAGATGTGTGGTGATTGGGTTGATTCTGAAAATTGTGTGATTATTGTAGCCTATTGTGCAACTTGTGAACTTATGCGATTCTAGTGTGTAATCTATTTATTAGGATGATGAATGATGTATGAACCTTGGTTAATATCTATGAAATATCTATTTGCATTAGTTGTTGCTTGATTGTTTAAGTGTGAATGTTGGAACCTCAAAACTCTGAAAAAGACTTAGAATTATTTAACACTTGAACTTGAATATGAAAGATGGAACTGGTTGCAATGTTTGGTGAGGCCGCGGTCTGGTTGGATTGAGGAATCCAGGATCGGGTTTTACACTTCCCGTGGACTGTTCGGGTGATTTTGGCCCACGTTAGCTGTCTGTTCAGTACACACAGGACGTCCGTGTGTGACACCCCTGATCGTAGATAACCGGAAATGACATGGTCGATGTTCCCTGATGGTCGACCCGAGGTTCTCGAAATAAATCCGATCACCTTAGACCAACAACCAAAGAACACAGACACTCCTATCGGATATTACTCTAGGCTTTTTAACCCGATAAAGCAATATTCGATAGTTAGTTCGTCCCGGACAAGGACTAATATCATAGGAGAACTCGTGATTTATAAACATCTTTTATACATTATTTAGTTACTTTAAACATCTTACAAACTGTAATAGTTTACCCTACGGCCTATCGCCCAACAACGTTTTAAGTAAATATACATCAAAACGTACGTTGCAAGGACATAAAAATACTACAGCTGGTTGGCCGATCCTTCCATCCAAAAGATTTAAGTGTCTCCCGCCTAAGGGTTACATGCACACACAAATGAGTCATGAGCAACTAGTTTACTCAGTAAATCTAGAATCACAACACAATCAATATTAAATCAAGCAATTATCAAATGCATATACATGATCATGCAAGTACTAGTACTATACTTTAATATCGATCATCATTGTGAATTCTTATTTTTAAACATCACTTCCACAACACCCGCCCGTTACCATAATCATATAATACAATATATATACTAGACCCGAGAAACCACTAAGGCGAACCGAGACTAGTGAGTTAGCATCACCATCATTGTCGAATGTCCAGTATGAACAATCCGACACTGCATCGTCATGCAGTACACAGTCTCCAGGGAGCTATCCCATCATCGTGTCTTCATGACCTTGTTCCGTTCGCAGGACCAAGTCACGGTAATGCGGAGGCTTTAGGGATAGTGAATATAACAAGACTTCACATGATTTTACTTCCATAATTATTTCAAATTAATACATAATTAATCCTTAATTGATCATAATTAATCTCATATTAATCTTTAATTAATGCAAGATTAATACTTAATTAATCATGATTACTCCTTAATTAATCTCAGATTAATTCTAAATTAAACCAGATTAATTCGTAATTCAACCAAATTAATCCATAATCAAAACCATGATTATTTCATAATTAAGATTAGTACTTGAGAACAAATACTATGATTATGATTAATCTCACTTTAACCTTTTGATTAGTCTTTAACTGTAAGTGTTTACACTAAGTAAACACCATACACTTCTTAAAGGATTCAAGGACTTTACTATCTAATTGAGATACTACAATTTAAACTCAATCATGTACACATTCATCTTCTGTCTAGACTCACCTAAGAGATTAGTCTTGGAACTGGTTGGATACCTAAAGCCTTACTCCACCTCTGACCTGAAACAGAAGTGAATGACTACAAGATCAGTTTGGTTCATACTTTAACACCTTAGATCAGATCAGTTCAAGCTTGGTTCCACTCAAACTATACCAGTTCAGATTGGTTCTAGTCATTCTACCAAAGTTCAGGACAAGATCAGACTTGAGTTCAAATTGGTTTAATCAAAGCTAGATCAGAACATCATAGCTGCTGTTTCTAAGAGGTTGATTCAAACCGAAATTAACAAGAACTGAACTGTATCAGAACTTATACAACTGATCCGACCAAGACCCAAACTAAACATCAACTGTTCTTATCAGATAGTGACTGAGGCAAGGAGACCAAAGCTTACCAAGACGAACCAAAGGACTAGATGGCCTCAGCTGATCCTCTTCTCCAAGGTAAGCTTGTGGATGGACTGATCAAATAGAAAGATCAAGGTCTGATCATGATCTGAACTCAACTAGGTCTAGGGTTTTATTTAAAAATCTCACCTTCTGATCTTTCTCAAGGTAACAAACTGAGCTAAGGTTGAAGATTAGGTCACCACCAATTTTTTTTCTTGATTTATTTTCTTTATTTTTCTCACTGATTTTTCTGTTCTTCTTTCTCTCTTTCTCTCTGAAATTCTCTAGGTTTTTCTGCAGGGTTCTGAACGTGGGAAGCAGCTGGAGAGGGGTTAAATATGAGGTGAGCTTGCTTCAGGTGAGGGTTTCACTCAGGACAAAGCTAAGCTGAGTGGGGACAGCTGGCAAGCTGCTTCAGCACTCTCAGCACAAGCTGCTGTCCTTTCCTTAACCTGAAGAAACTCCAGCCCTTTCATGTGCTTCTCACATGACAATCTATGAAACAAGGCAAGCAGGCAGCTTGTGATTATCATGTGCCAGTTACTGAAGAAGCTAGGCAAGCAGGCAGGTGCAAGTCTAAGACTGAATAACTGCACAACCAGGCTGGTGAAGGACATAACTTAGTTCTAAAATTATTTCAGAAGTTGGTAAATAATTTTAAATAATTTTTCAACCAAATATTCCTTGTCTTTGGCTCTCGTCTTGTTCTCGGAAAATCTCTTCCAGCTTAATAAAAATTCGACCAAAATATTTAAGACTCGACCAAACTATCAAGTGAAGGTCTTTCAATCATAAGACAGTCCCTTCGAGAAATTAATCTACCGGATCGATTTTTATTTTTATTAATCCTTGTTGAACCAACTAAAAATTGGTCGAGCGGGATTTTTCTCGACCAAAAATTTATTGGCTCATGTGGGTTATTACACCCCCCCCCCCCCCCCCCCCCCCCCCCCCCCCTTAAAAGAATTCGTCCCCGAATTCTCAAAATACAAGCGACACCTTTTACTGGATTTTACTGGACAACTGGGGTATCTGAGAAGAGTTCTGGATAATCAACTCGGAACTTATCTTCATCCTCCCATGTTATAACAACTCTCTGTCGCTTTCCCCAAAATACTTGAACTTGCAAAATTTCCCTACTTTTCAATTTCTTGATACGACGCTCGCCTATTCGCAAAGGACCTTCAGGATAAGTGAGGTTAGGTTGCAAGTTCTCTTGTAGCTGCGGCTCAACCATATTCGGATATGGTATATGCTTATGGAGCATCGACACATGAAATACCGGATGCATAGGCATATCGTGTGGAAGTTCTAGTCTATAGGCTACTTCTGCAACTCTGGCGACAATTCGGTACGGCCCAATGTAATGAGTAGCTAGCTTCCCAATTTTTCCAAATCGATCCTTTCCTCTTTGTGCAGCTACTTTCAAGAAGACTAAATCATTTACTGCAAAAATGACTTCTCTTCTACCGCGGTCTGCATACATCTTTTGTCGGTCTTGAGCCTTCTTCATATTGGCTTCTCTGCAGCCTCATCTACTATTTCTGGACCAAGAATTCTTCTCACACCAACTTCTGCCCAACATACTGGCGTTCTACAAGGTCGACCATACAATGCTTCATATGGTGACATACCAATACTAGAGTGGTAGCTATTGTTGTAGGAGAATTCTATCAGCGGCAAAAAATTTCCCACGGACCATTCCAGTCTAGGATACACAACCTTAACAGATCTTCCAGAGTTCTAATGGTTCTTTCGGTTTGGCCATCGATTTCTGGATGAAACGCTGTACTCATATGCAAAACAGTTCCCAAGGCTTGTTGAAAGGCTCGCCAAAATTCAGCTGTAAAGCGTGGGTCTCGGTCTGAAACTATATTTGCTGGTACCCCATGAAGCTTTACTATTTCCTCCAAATACAGCTCTTCTAACGTCTCAACTTTTTCTGTAAGTTTCATCGGTAGGAAATGAGCAGATTTGGTGAGACGATCGACAATCACCCAAACTGCATCATTCCCACGGCCGGGTGCTCGAGGTAAACCAGAAATAAAGTCCATCGCTACTGCATCACGACGCGGATAACGTGCAGATTCCATTTAACAGAGGCAGCGGCACCGATCTCCACACTCCAGCAGCGGACGTATCCGCGGCCAACGCACAAGCCAAAGCCACGACGCTCGAGGAGTTTAAAAAGATGTTCGCCACCTATGAGAAAAGGTCAGAAGAACAGGATAAGTTCGTGAGTACCTTGACCAAACAGGTTGAAACGTTAACGGCAAGGACTGGAGCAAGCCGTCCCCGTGGAACCACCAAAATCCACGGGAAGAAGCTCGACTTCGCTACCCCACTCGACAGATCTGGAGTCGCTCGGGAACGACCTTCGGGTCAAAACCCTAGCGAGAAATCTCCCACCGAAAAGGGGAATCCTGAAAGTCCTCCGCCCCCTGCAAAAGACTTGGAGGGTAACGAAGCCGAGCGCATTGACCTGGATCCTAGCGATGTCTCCAACGACACCGATGAGGACGTCGACAGATATCCAAGAAGGACCAGAAGCCGATCTACTCGGGAAAGCTCCCCGTTCGAAAAAACCAATGACGGAAGAAGAGGAAATCGCCTATTGGAACGAACAGGAGGAGCTGGCTGAAAGGCAAACCGAGCTCACTCGCAGTAAACGCCGACAGGCTCGGAAATCTACTGACGAGACATCGGATATCCGCGATCTTCGCGACTACATCACCAAGACTGCGGCGGAAGTAAGGGCCGTAAAGTCTCAAATCCATCATGCTACTAGTGCTGCCCCCAAAATCATTCGACTGCTGGAATGAGCTCGGAAGACCCCTTTTACCAGTCGCATTTTGGATATGAGGGTATCCGATCCGGGAAAAATCCAAAGTACTGAAGTACGATGGTACGGCCGATCCAAAAGCGCACCTTCAGGCTTTCCACATCGCAATGGGAAGAGCAAGACTGAAGGACGACGAAAAGGATGCCGGCTACTGCCGCCTGTTCGTCAAAAATCTGGAAGGAGCAGTGCTCGAGTGGTTCGCACGCCTTCATCGCAACACCATCGGGAGTTTCCGACAGCTCGCATCAGAATTTCTCAAACAATACTTTGTATTCATAGACAGAGAAACTTCCGATGTTGATATCTGGAGTCTCACCCAGAGGGAAGACGAACCCCTCCGCGAGTTTATCAGTCGGTTCAAGCTGATAATGTCCAGGGTCAGCAGGATAAGCGACAAAGTGGCCATCGACGCGCTGAGAAAGACGCTCTGGTACAAGTCGAAATTCAGAAAGTGGATAAGTCTCGACAAACCGCGAACGATCCAGGGCGCCCTCCACAAAGCGACGGACTACATCATAGTCGAGGAAGAAACTAAAGTCTTATCGCAAAAACATAAGGCGGCAAGACCATCCTCGAAGGACGTTGATCCGAAGGGGAGAAAGAAGAACTCTCGTAACGACAAGTACGTCCATCACGAGGGGGAAGATCTCCAAGGGGCGCATAATTATGCGATCAATTCGGATCAAGGCCGAACCATGGGCAACACGTGGACCCATAATCAAGGGTACGACGAAAACACCTTCTGCGAGCTCCACCAGTCCCGAGGACACTCCACCACAAACTGCAAAGTGTTGGGAGCAAGGCTGGCCGCGAAGATGCTCGCTGGAGAGCTCTCGGAAGTGACCAGCGTCAAGGATCTCATCCTCGACTCTGATCGCCCTCCAAAGACGGACAGAAATCCGCCCGCTGAAAAATCCCCTCAACAAAACCAACCCGGGGATAAACGCGGTAGGAGGCCGGACGACAAGGGGAATGATAACAATCGTCGCAGAGTCAACATGATCATCGGAGGATCACAATACTGCAGCGACACTGTGTTGGCCATCAAGGCTTACCAATGGAAGGCAGAGTCGAGTGCAAATTGGCCTACATGGTCTCCTCCCCGAGATGGCCAAAATTGCTCGATCACCTTCACAAAGGAGGAAGCCGGCGGCATCGATCAACCTCACTGCGATCCGGTCATCATAGATTTTGTCACACGAGACTTAGAAGTCGGAAGGGTACTCGTCGACGCGGGAAGCACGGTCAACGTAATCTTTTGCGACACTCTCAAGCGGATGAGCATCGAACTCGGAGAAGTAATTCCGATGCCAAAACCGCTCACGGGTTTTTCAGGCGAAGTATTGATGACTCTTGGATTGATCCAGTTGCCAGTCATGGCCAAGGAGATCACGAAAATCGTCGAGTTCGCGGTAGTCGATCATCCCGCTATCTACAACGTGATCATGTGAACCCCGTGGCTCAACGCCATGCAGGCAGTTCCGTCGACCTACCACCTGGGTCTCAAATTCCCAACCCCAAGCGAAGTCGCGGCTATCTGGGGATGCCAAAAACAGTCGCGGTTATGCTTCCTCGCAGAGCACAAGTTAAGGCAAATCACGACTTCTGCAACTGCAAACGGCAAACGTACAAAGATAGATCGATCTTCAGCCAAAAACGCCCCAAGAAAAGACGAATTAAAATTGCCTACCAACGCAAACGCATCGGACGCCGAAACTCGACACGAGTCCGAAGCCCACGCTACAACTCAACCGGAACATCCGGAAAATAGCGTTGACCCAGCCACGATCAACACAGTCAAGGCGGACAGCGCGACGTCTACCACCGAGTAAAAACACTCGCGGCATGAAGCAAAACTACGAGATGGCTTGATCCTCGAAAGGGGTACATAGGCAGCTCGTCAAAAGACGAGTTCAGCTATCCCCCTCTCTAAAAAGGAGGGGGGGGGGGAGTGGGTGCGTATACTCGTATACTCCCACTTCGAAAAATCTTCGTTATTGTAATCGAGTTTTTAGAAACTTCAAAAATGAATACTACAATCTACGTTGCTCCTTTTTATCAAAAACGTTTACGATTCGGTTAAACGCAAAAACTTTCATGACACCCTGGAAATGTTAAGACTCTTGTCTGCAGCCTCATACGGCTCAAAATCGTAAAATTATCATCTTTCAAACACACAAAGATACACGTATAATCCTCGAAACAACTGCGAGACGTCGCAAAGTTTAAATTCGAAGATAATACTAACAAATTATCCGAACGCGACCACAAAAACCTTACACCCCGTTCGTCAATTGGCCCCGACGAACACGCCAGCCGTCTTAAACAGACGCAATTCGATCACTCTTTTGATCTTCTAAAACTTCCAACACTAGGACGAAAGCGCGCTACAACAAAAATCCAAAAATTTTGGTTTAGCACTCCCAGTTGGCTTAAAAATTCCCTCTAAGAAGATGCTCGATTCGTACCATACAAGTCATATAAGCCGGGAACCTATTGTTGGGGTCAAAAACGGTTACGACGGAATTACCACCCGAAAATCCTCGGAGATTGTATTTCCGAAAGAGATAGTAAAAGGAGAGATGTAATTTTCGTAAAAATAACCAATACGAAGTTTTTACGAAGAAGTATCCTTTGGGATTCAAACCGAACAAACCAAGCTCGGTCACCGCGCATACACGCCGTCCGATCGCTATGCAGCAACCAAACCTGAGCCAAGCTCGGTCGCTACGTAGCGACCAAGCGCTCGTCCCGCTCGGTCGCTACGTAGCGAACGAGCGATCGTCCCGCTCGGTCGCTACGTAGCGACCAAGCTCGAGCCAAAGCTCGGTCGATACGTAGCGACCGAGCGATCATCCCGCTTGGTCGCTACGTAGCGACCAAGCTCGAGCCAAAGCCCGGTCGCTACGTAGCGACCGAGCGATCGTCCCGCTCGGTCGCTACGTAGCGACCGGGCTCGAGCCAAAGTTCGGTCGCTGTGTAGCGATTGAAGCTTTCCGAACATCGATACGACACCAGTCCTTGCATTCTCGTCAAACCTTCGAATGCTATCTCCCAAAGACCGTAGCAAGCTCAGTCCATGTAACCCGCTATTCTAATTCATTGATCTAACTTTGCGGATTAGAAACCGCGAAAAACTCGTAGTAAACGTGTCGAGTCGAAAGACGGCCCAAAGGGACCTAAAACACGACTCGAGGCCCATCCTACGATTTTTCCTAACCAAAAGCCCGTGAACCACAGCATGGTTCACGCTTGGCTCACGAGGAAGGATAAATGTCAAGTTTCCGCCGATAAATACGGAAGTTTTGAAGATAATTGTGAAGATCGGGAAAAATGGAATATCTCCATTTTTCTGCTATGACGGCTTAAGGGCAGAAGAGTAAAAGCGTAAACCGACCTTGGAGCTAGTATATAAGGAGTCCTAGGCGAGGAGCAGAGAAAGAGAACTTTTTAGAGCAAACTTAGCACTTAGAGCAATTTAGGCAATTTTCCGTTTTTGTTATTTTGAGCTGCGACTCAATTATGTTTAGCCGTCTTAGGGTTGCTAGAACTAGGAATCTCGCCGACAGCTCTCGAGCCCAGGCTTATACCTTGTTGTAAACGCTCATACGCAGATTCGGAATAAGATCTTCTTTGCTCTCTTTTCGATTTCTTATTTTTATCGTTGTTGTTCTCGTGTTCTGATTGCTTGACGTGTGGTAATTAACAGATATCCGGGTCCTCTAGGAAATTAGGGTTTTCCTAGTTTCCTTATTTAAACGGAAATTGACAGTGCAAATTTCGGTTCCCACACCTATCGCGGACTTTAAATCTGTGCGAGTCAGGAAGAAATCGCAACAGGAAAAACGATAGCCGGCTAGTCACCGCACAAACCTCAACCGAAAGTAAACCTAGGTCTTGCCCTAAACCCAACGCTCTGGTCTCAAACATCTCAAGACATGATATCCAAAAGATACGAGATCATAAACCATGTCTCTCCGTTCACATCTCAATGTTCCCGAAAATCGTAGAGATATGTAATTTTCTAAGAGATTCACGAATGAACCAACAGATTGAACGTCTCATCGGAACTAAATATGAGACGACAACTCATATTTACTTCGAACATACTCAGGAAAATTCGAGATGAAACATTCATCATATATATAAAACCGCGTAAAGCGGTAAGGGATTCAAAGCCACCAACGACCAGTCCCGGAAAATACAAATACGGCCATCTAGGCCTAAACGAAATCCAAATTTAAAAGGCCACACTCGGCCGAAAACAAATAAACGATAATCCAACTCAACCATCGACACAAAGGATCAGTCCGTCCAATCGCTACCTTTTCACCCACAAAAGACGGGATCCTCAACGGTCGGTTCTGCATCATCCTCAGCGTCGGGCGGCCTTTGACCACTGCTCTGCCCAGTGGCATAGACAGCAGGCAAGGAAGTATCTTCAAAAAACACCCCCATGTCATCATCAATCGACGAGCTGAAACAAGATCGATGAGTTTCAACCGCAGCACGGACCCTCTCGGGAGAAAAGTAACCCCAAAGCAGCGGGCCACCACGGAGAAGGTTTCGAACGACGCACAGATCTTCCAGAAATGGAGGAATGGGGTTGTGCACTACAAAATAGACATAGTTCAGATATAAAGTAAAAAAAAAAGGGTGGTAAGAAAATAACGAGTGATCATTCAACACGTTACCTGCTACCCCCCACAGTCGCCTAAACGAGGGAAGGCACTCCACGGCAACCGAGGCTTGATCCAATCTAACGTTAAAAAAGCAACTCTTCCATCCACGATCGCCCGGAGGGAATCCTTTCAGGACCTCCATAAAAGTACGCGGTCTAAAACCATACAGACAATCGGCCCCAACACGAGACATGGTAAGGAAAGCTTCGAGATATTCAGCAGTAAGCTTTATGCCTCGCTCGTATCCCAAGACTAGCAACCCGACAAGATGCTTTATACCGCGGGGAGAAATCTGACTAATCGAAACTTCCAAAAGGTTCAAAACACTACTATACGCGACGGTATGGGAAACCATAGGCGAGCACGCATCAGATGCTCCTCGTACAAAGTAAAAAAGCCTTTGGGATGTTCGTCAGCCCTCTCCCCCTCGAGGGGTAATCGAAAATCCACGTTTTCTGGAACAAGACAGAAGCTGCGTACGGTCCCAAGGAATGGGAGGGTACACCTGCTAGGTTTCCCGACGACCCTTTCCGAAAAAGGCCTCACGGGAACCCACGGCTCGGGAGGCGGTTCTTCCACGTTGGACAAAGCCACCCAATGTGCGTCGGCCTCGGCAGGGTCAGCGGGGTGTGCCACGAACTCGATCTCTCGAACAACCTCACCGCGTTGGTCACGGACAGTTTCGCAATTGAAGATAGTAGGCCGAGCGTTTCCCGAAATCCCTTGAGACATTCTCAACAGGGAGGGAAAGGAAAAATCTCAATGCCAGAGAGAGAAAATTGAAAGGACCTTTTCACTCTTAAACTTTGAGAAGATAATGAAGAGAAAAACTAGAAACAAGTTACCTCCCTTCTTATAGGCATGAGAAGTTACTATTCAAACTCGGGACTTTCGGATATTAATTTCGTCCAACACGCCTAACTTGCCAAACATGCTTAACCGCACGCTAGGACCCTATGATGCATGGTCCTAACGGGCTGGGGGGCTAACTATTGGGGTCAAAAACGGTTACGACGGAATTATCACCCGAAAACCCTCGTAAATCACATTTCCGAAAGAGGTAGTAAAAAGAAAGATATAATTTTCGTAAAAAATAACCAATACAAAGTTTTTACGAAGAAGTATCCTTGAAGATTCAAAGCAAACGAACCAAGCTCGATAATTGCATAGCTACCGCACATACACACCGTCCGGTCGCTACGTAGCAACCAAGTCCGAGCCGATCTCGGTCGCTACGTAGAGACCGAGCATCCAACCCACTCGGTCGCTACGTAGTGACTGAGCCAAAGCTTGGTCGCTACGTAGCGACCGATCTCTCGGCCAAGCTTGGTCACTACATAGCGACCGAGCGCTCATCCCGCTCGTGCGACCCGATGTACAGACAATATGCATGGGATTTGCCGCTTCAATAGCATCCTTTATCCTAGTCGGAGGATAAATTACCAAACGTTTAGCATTCCCTCACGCTTGGTGCCAATGAGTTTTTTTTTATTTTAGAGAAAAAATACTATGCCTTCGCCCTCGGAAATATGAATTAGTTAAGTAATAATAGCATGGCACTTCAAATTCGATATGAAATTTTTTAGATTAAAAAAATTAGATTATATATTGAAAGAGTAGTATGGGATAAGAAAGGGGTATTTAAAATGATATCTTCCATATTCTGGCACATCTCAACGTCACAAACTTTGTTTTCACACCGAAAGCTTATTTACAAAAACAAAAAAAAGGCACTTTGGGATTGCTGAATTATAGACAGATAAAAAAAACTGATATATAAAGCAACGGAACCATCATAGTATTTTTTTAACTCCTACAAAACAAAAAAGAAGGATGGTAATTGGATCATTTATGGATCCGCGTATAATAGAACCTATATTTTGTTTTCTTTCGACCGAGCGCTCGTCCCGCTCGGTTGCTATGTAGCGACCGAGCTCAAGCCAAAGCTCGATCGCTACGTAGCAACCGAGCGCTAGTCCCGCTTGGTCGCTTCGTAGCGACTGAGCTCGGCCAAGCTCGGTCGCTATGTAGCGACCGGGCTCGAGCCAAAGTTCGGTCGCTGCGTAGCGACCGAGCTCTTCCGAAACGTCAAGACGACACCAGTCCATGCATTCTCGTCAAACTTTCAAATGCTATCTCCTGAAGACCGTAGCAAGCTCAGTCTATGTTTTCCGCTATTCAAAATTATCGAGTTAAAAACCACAGAAAGTTTGTTCTTTATCGAAAGAAATCGTAAGAAACGTATCGAGTCGGAAGACGGCCCATAGGGACCTAAGACACGACTCGAGGCCCATCCTACGATTTCTTAACCAAAAGCCCGTAAACCACCGCACGGTTTACGCTTGGTCCACAAGGGAGGATAAATGTCAAGTTTCCGCGGATAAATACGGAAGTTTTGAAGATAATTGTGAAGATCGGAAAAAATGAAATATCTTCATTTTTATGCTATGACGGCTTAAGGGCAGAAGATTAAAAGCGTAAACCAACCTTGGAGCTAGTATATAAGGAGTCCTAGGCGAGGAGCATAAAGAGAGAATTTTTCAGAGCAAACTTAGCACTTAGAACAATTTAGGCAATTTTCTGTTTTTGTTATTTCGAGCTGCGACTCAATTAGGTTTAGCCGTCTTAGGATTGCTAGAATTAGGAATCTCGCCGACAGCTCTCGAGCCCAGGCTTATACCTTGTTGTAAACGCTCATACGCAGATTTGGAATAAGATCTACTTTGGTCTCTTTTTTCAATTTCTTATTCTTATCGTTGTTATTCTCGTGTTCTGATTGCTTGACGTGTGGTAATTAGCAGATATCCGGGTCCTCTGGGAAATTAGGGTTTTCCTAGTTTCCTTATTTAAAAGGAAATCGACAGTGCAAATTTTGGTTCCCACAACGGCGGACACCCACGGACGTCCGTGGCTGTCCCTATGTGTCTGTGTTTGTCCGTCAGCACACACATGACGTCTGTGGCTGTCAGTACACATATCATCACGCCGGTCCTTGGACTCAGCACGCTGGCCCTTCCCGTGGACTGTTTGGGTGATTTTGGCCCACGTGGGCTGTCTGTTCAGTACACACAGGACGTCCGTGGGTGTCCGCCAGCACACACAGGACGTCTGTGGCTGTCCTTCAGCACACACAGGACGTCTGTGGCTGTCCTTCAGCACACACAGGACGTCTGTGGCTGTCCGTGTGTGTCTGTGTGTGTCCATCAGCGCACACAGGATGTCCGTGCTGTCCATCAGTACACATATCAGCATGCTGGTCCTTGGACTCAGCACGCTGGCCCTTCCCGTGGACTGTTCGGGTGATTTTGGCCCACGTGGGCTGTCTGTTCAGTACACACATGACGTTTGTGGGTGTCCGCAAGCACACACAGGACGTTTGTGGCTGTCCGTGTGTGTCCGTCACCACACACAGGACGTCTGTGGCTGTCCATCAGTACACATATCAGCACGCTGTTCCTTCCAGTGGACTGTTTGGGTGATTTTGGCCCACGTGGGCTGTCTGTTCAGTACACACAGGACGTCCGTAGGTGTCCGCCAGCACACACAGGACATCCGTGGCTGTCCGTCAGCACACACAGGACATCCGTGGCTGTCCGTCAGCACACACAGGACATCCGTGGCTGTCCGTGTGTGTCTGTATGTGTTTGTGTGTGTCCGTCAACACACACAGGACGTCTGTGGTTGTCCATCAGTATACATATCAGCACGCTGGTCCTTGGACTCAGCACGCTGGCCCTTCCCGTGGACTGTTCGGGTGACTTTGGACCACGTGGGTTGTTTGTTTAGTACACACAGGACGTCCGTGGGTGTCCGTCAGCAACCACAGGACGTCCGTGTGTGTCCGTCAGCACACACTGGACGTCCGTGTTTGTCCGTCAGCACACACACGACGTCCGTGGCTGTCCACCAGTAGACATATCAGCACGTTGGTCCTTGGACTCAGCACGCTGACCCTTCCCGTGGACTGTTCGGGTGATTTTTGCCCACGTGGGCTGTCTGTTCAGTCCACACAGGACATCCGTGGGTGTCCGCCAGTACACACAGGACGTCTGTGGCTGTCCGTGTGTGTCTGTGTTTGTGTCTGTGTCCATCAGCACACCCAGGACGTCCGTGGCTGTCCACCAGTACACATATCAGCACGTTGGTCCTTGGATTCAACATGCTGGCCCTTCCCGTGGACTGTTCGGGTAATTTTGGCCCACGTGGGCTGTCAGTTCAGTACAAACAGGACGTCCGTGGGTGTCTGCCAGCACACACAGGAAGTCCATGGCTGTCCGTGTGTGTCCGTCAGCACACACAGGACGTCCGTGGCTGTCCATCAGTACACATATCAGCACGCTGGTCCTTGGACTCAGCACGCTGGCCCTTCCCGTGGACTGTTTGAGTGATTTTGGCCCACATGGGCTGTATGTTCAGTACACACAGGATGTCCGGGTGTATTTTTCAGCACACATAGGACGTCCGTGTGTGTCCATCAGCACACACAGTACGTCCGTGGCTGTCCGTCACCACACATAGAACGTCTGTGGCTGTCCATCATTACACATATCAGCACGCTGGTCCTTGGACTCAGCACGCTGGCCATTCCCGTGGAATGTTCGGGTGATTTTGGCCCATGTGGTGTGTCTGTTCAGTACACACAGGACGTCCTTGGGTGTCCGCCAGCACACACAGGACGGCGGACACCCACAGACGTCTGTGGCTGTCCGTGTGTGTCTGTCAGCACACACAGGACGTTCGTGGCTGTCCATCAGTAGACATATTAGCACGCCGGTCCTTGGACTCAGCATGCTGGCCCTTCCCGTGGACTGTTTGGGTGATTTTGGCCCACGTGGGCTGTCTGTTCAGTACACACATGACGGCCGTGGGTGTCCGCCAGCACACACAGGATGTCCGTGGCTGTCCGACAGCACACACAGGACGTCCGTGGCTGTCCGTGTGTGTCTTTGTGTGTCCGTGTGTGTCCATCAGCATACACAGGACGTCTGTGGCTGTCCATCTGTACACATATCAGCACGATGGTCCTTGGACTCAGCACTCTGGCCCTTCCCGTGTACTGTTCGGGTGATTTTGGCCCACGTGGGCTGTCTGTTCAGTACACACTGGACGTCCGTGGGTGTCTGTCAGCACACACATGACGTCCATGGCTGTCCGTGTGTGTCCGTGTGTGTCCGTGTGTGTCCGTCAGCACATACAGGACGTCCGTGGCTGTCCATCAGTAGACATATCAGCACGTTGGTCCTTGGTCTCAGCACGCTGACCCTTCCCGTGGACTGTTCTGGTGATTTTGGCCCACATGGGCTGTCTCTTCAGTACACACAGGACGTCCGTGGGTGTCCGCCAGAACACACGGACGTACGTGGATGTCCCTGTGTGTCCGTGTGTGTCCGTCAGCACACACATGACGTCTGTGGCTGTCCATCAGTACACATATCAGCATGTTGGTCCTTGGACTCAGCGTGCTGGCCATTCCCGTGGACTGTTCGAGTGATTTTGGCCCACGTGGGCTGTCTGTTCCGTACACACAGGACGTCCGTGGGTGTCCGCCAGAACACACAGGACCCCCCCGTGGCTGTCCGTGTGTGTCCGTGTGTGTCCGTCAGCACACACAGGACTTCCGTGGCTGTCCATCAGTACACATATCAGCACGCTGGTCCTTGGACTCAGCACGCTGGTCCTTGGACTCAGCACGCTGGTCCTTGGACTCAGCACGCTGGTCCTTGGACTCAGCACGCTGGTCCTAGGACTCAGCATGCTGGCCCTTCCCGTGGACTGTTCGGGTGATTTTTGCCCTCGTGGTGTTAGCAGCTGCAATTCGTTTCCGTGGTGTGGACAGTCTCACTGGAAGAACCTAAATCTAATCCACGCATCTTTGAAGGACTCTCCCACCTCCTGCGAGAATGTGGAAATTTTGTTTCGAATTTCTTCAGTGCGCGCCTCATCGAAGAAGTTTCGTAAGAGAGCATTCTTGATGTCGGCCCAGGATGTTAAGGATTCTGTGGGTAGCTGCCTAAGCCAGTGCATCGCTTCTCCATTCAGCGTGTATCTGAAGAGCTTGCACAGCAGGTAATCTTCGGGGACTCCTTCCATCCGAATAGCAGCGATTAAATCCTCAAACTGTTCTAGATGGTCCATAGGATGCTCGTGCGGTAACCCAGAGTTGGGTATCTGCGGCACTAGAGTGTAGTATTGAGGCTTCAGCTCGAAATTCTGCTTCTGGATCTCCGGAAGTAGAATAGCTGATCTGTTGGAATAGTACTCATCTGGGCGATTGTAGTCGGCCAGTGGTTTCGATCGAGCGTCCTCGTCTACAGGTTGAGAAGCTCCTGTAGCATCAGCATCAGGGATTACAGACCCCTGTGCGTCTATTTTCTGACCTGTT
>NW_026016076.1:20000-37500 GCF_020379485.1 Brassica napus | reverse complement strand
CTATTCCTGGACGGAAATAGGCGCCAAGGACCAAGGGTGGTTAGCCATGAGACCGACTGACCAATTGGTAAGGGCTATAGCGGCTGTGAGTGGTTCTATCTCTGTCTCTTTATATTATTATGTCTATATGATATATATATATATATATATATATATGGAACGTGATAGTTAACCATATTACCACGTCATAGACCATGGGGTCATGGTTGGTTACGTTGATTGCTAACCATGGCGGATAGGTTGGATCAAAAGGGTACTAGTCGCCAAAGGTTGCGTGTTGCCAAGGGTCATGAGTTACCAAAGGTTGTGAGATACCAAAGGATGCAAGTAACCAAAAGGTACGAGATACCAATGGTCGCAAGTATCAAAGGGTACGAGGACCAAAGGGTGCATCGTGATCCAAGGTTACGTGTTGCCAAAGATCATGTTGTGATCCAAGAGGTACGAACATGTCGTGATCCAAGAGGTACGAACGTATCATGATCCATCGGATGTGAACGGTTCGTGACCGAAAGGGTACAAACGGGTTGGGACTGAAAGGGTTCGAACGGAACGGGACCGAAAAGGGTACGAGTGGTTCAATGGTCACAAGGACACCAAATGCATTATGTTGGGCGTGGACCCACATGATGGCAATAGGTTGTCCTACAGGTCAATACATGAGTGTAAGGAAATAGCGAAGGCCTTAAGGCTAGTGCAATCCGTACAACATGATTGATGTATGAACCATAATCCATGGTCAATGGATGAAGGTTCTGGCCGCAAAGGCTAAGTGGGATATCTTACGATCAACCTTTGGTTGGTGAGGCCGGTTATATCAGTACATGCTAAGTGGACGATGGCTTATCAAGTCTAGTAGTCGTATCATGTTTCATGACGATGGTTCGATGGACGAACACTAGTATGGATAGTCACGTTGCTGGAGTAAGAGTATTGATGTGATGCTTCTAGAGATCAACCTTGGTGTTGATAGCTTCGAGATTGGCTAAGAGTCATGACGAAGCGTGTAGCTAGTACTATGTGTCGTAGACCATAGATACTGAGCCTAAGTGTGATTGTTCAAGGAAGGCCGTGTAAGATCTGATCATGGTTGAGTATGGCTGACCTTACCTCTGAATGATGGTTCAAGGTGTCGGTCCTAACCTGATTAATTAATGCATCGGTTGGTATGAACAAATCATATATGTTGTCTGGGTTAAGTCCCAAGGCCGGTCAGGCCAGATGAAGACTCATCAGTTCCAAGTCATGTGAGGATGGTTGGTTGATTGACTTAGGATCTAATGAGCTTTTTCAGTTCAGAAGATGGACTTGGTACTATTGCCTATAAGGCAAAAGGATTTCGGATTGTGCATGAGTCGAGAAAGGCCATATGCAAACACTTATCCTTTCAAAGACTTCTCATAAGTTATTTATGTATGTGGGGATGGTTGGTTTAATGACTAAGTACCTATGGGAGTTGTTTGATGCAGAGTCACGATAAGAACCTTAAGTAAGATCATTGAGTGATCGGGGTTCAGCTGTCAAGCAAGAGAAATTTGAGTCAATGGAGGACCGATGAGCTAATAAACACCATAGATGTGGCAAAGGTATGATCTAGCATTTACTTATGTAGATCTAGATAGAATGGTTTAGGGGAATGGAACTTCAGAATCGTATGGCTTGGTTTGGGTTTAGGATTGACCTTTAAGCTAATTGGTAGTTGAGTAAGCTGACCAAGGCTAAGGTGATTCGACTAGACAAGTGTTAGATTTGTTTTAGACCAATGGTTAACTAGAGAATAATCCGCTGCGTATCTGTTGAAAGGATCTAACCTATTAATGACTAGGGAAGACTATAGATAAGGTTTAAGTTAGCCCTTGCCTTTAGGCGATATTATAAATAAAGGGCAAAAATTAAGAGGTTCGACAAGGAAGTGGACCGAGCGATGTAAGGCTTCGACCACGGTCTTGTCGGCCGGATCGGGCTATTACAAGTTGGTATCAGAGCATGCTTGATCCTGTTTAGGACAACGCTCTAAGATTATGAGTTTCATACCGAAATTATTTCCAAAACTATGATGACTATGAAACCTTAGTTTGGGTGAGCCAAGAAAGAGTTGAGGAAAGCTAGGGTATCATGCTTGTGAATGTGGGAATTCTAAGATGAACCGGCTTAGCCAAGATACGTTTTCCAAGGGCAAGAACCTAAAAACAGAAAGGTTGGTAGATCTAGTATTTAGAAGTAATAGACGGGTTGGAAGGGATGGAAGCAATGCAAGACTTGTTTATGGATGACCTGAAAAAGGGAAGTAACATGGACCAGAGAGTGGCTTGGGTTGAAATAAACGTGCAGCATTCTACTGAAGTAAAGTGTTATCCCTTGATGGTCGTTCATAATAAGTAAAGCATATGCAATATTAAAATCTGACTCAAGGGAGACACTACATGACCAGTACACGAGTGGACTTCTGATCAGATGGATCAGATAGGACTCGGTATAAGTCAAGGTAGGTTTCCATTAATCGAGTCAGATGGAATGAATCAATTCCAATCTGAATCCATCCAAAGAAAGAATGAGGAAACTCAGGGTGTTCGTTCCAATCATTGGAAGAACATGATGTTAAGTATCTTAGTTTGATGGGGATTGTAGTATATTATAATTGCTGTTACGAATGGTGTGAGCATTTGCAATAGTAAGACGCTTTGGAGAATGGTATGGGACGTTTTCCAAATAGGTGATCGAACCGAAATCCTACTCATCTAGGTACCTAATGGTAGTGGAAGTATTAAGTGATTGGCGACGTCAGGAGGGATGTTATGGGACGTTCTTTGTGGTGTGGTCATGAACTGAGATGTTTTCCACAAGTGGATTTGTGGTGTGGAAACACACATACTTTTCGAAAAACAGAGGCTACACATAGTTTTGTGAGTCCGGGACTGGTCGGAAAGAGTATGTTCTGTCTGAGTTTTGGGATGATTCGAGACTAGTGAGGGCAGCCGGTGGGCAAATAATGCATTCACTAGGGCTCAGGAAAAATATCCCGGTGATGATTTAGTAGAGAAATCTGCATGTAGATCTGATTGAGAAAAATATCCACGCGCCTACAGAATCATGAGATGATCCTATGCATGAATCTCTTTGGGAAAGTATTGGACCACTCTCGATTGCCACCAAGTTCGTCTGCAATTGGAGACTGGACCTCACCCGATCCAGTACCAAAGTCTGAGTCTGAGTCCGGCTCTAAGGAAAGAAGGGGTGTCAGCAGTCCAAGTGAATCGGATGCATAGACAGGGTTGTGAAGTATTTTTTTTACCACAACTACAACTATTGATCTGTCTGGAACCTCGTTGGTATCGAGATCCAATGTCTGAGTCCGGCTTTAAGGAAAGTAGTGGTGTCAGCATTCCGTGTGGATCAGATGCTTAGACGGGATTGTGAAGTATTTTTGACCACAATTACCACTATGGAGCGCGGCAAATTCTGTTGATCTGAAAGATCTGTCTGAGGACCCGTTGGTGTATAAGTTCCCAGATGTGTTCCGCTCGCTACAGGGTGTCCCCCCTGATATGTCGGATCCATTTATGATTGAACTGGAACCAGGGGCAGCTCTGCTGTCCTAGAGTCTGTTTCTGATGGCTCCTGCCGAGATGGCCGAGCTGAAGTCGACCACGTCCGAGAGAGGACCATGGTCACAGTACAACCAAGTCGGAGATTGACCTAAGGTTGAGAAGAGAATGATCAAGTCCAGTAAGGGATGAGGATCAGGCCACGACCTATTCGGAGATGGACCTATGGTCGGGGTGAAGCAGTCGAGTCCCTGAGTGGACCAGGACCAGAATACGATCACGTCCATAAATGGACCAGGATCGAATTATGACAAAGTCCAGTGAAGGACATAGGTCAAGTCTGAGGCGTTTTTAGTCTGGAGGGACTAAGATCGCAATGTGGCCAAGCCTGAAAAGGTTGTGGCTGGTTAAGTTGATGATCCAGTACGTTCTGGCTGAGGTCATGAACCTTATTGTCCATAAAGGACAAAAGAACCATAACAATCTGTTACGACTCGTGAGGACTTGACTGGTACATCGAGTGGCGAGCAGCTAAGGCTAAAGATTGGAACGAGTTCGTGAGGACTTGACTGGTACATCGAGTGGCGTGGGGATTGGCCAAGTATACTAAGGCTCGAGTATGCAGCATGTCCTAGGGACTTGTTATGATCTAGTCGTGGACTATAATCAGAGATAGAATAAAATCTGAAGAAGATGATATTCAAAAGAATGACATAGACTTGTTGGATACTAGGACCGCAACCTGGAGAGTTCGTCTAGTGACACAAGGAATGTCTTTGGATGGAATTACAAGTATCACTTGAATGAATGCTTGATGGACCCTCGACTGTGGTCGAAGTAGACCAGTAAGGGTGCCATAAGCAAAACCAGAAGGACCCCCTGATAGGATTGTTTGTGGTTAAATCATTATCAAGTAAGGGAGACTTGTACAACGATGGTCACAGGAATTTGATCATCGAAGTGGTTTTTGTTGTTCTGAATCAGGCTTGTTCTATTCCCAGATCAAGACTAGAATAAGTTCGGTTGGAATATTTTGTCTTAAGACAAGGTATAATCATCACCGGATTCGAGGACGAATCCATTTCAAGTGGTGGAGACTTATCACGCCCCCAATCCTGGATAGGATTGTCGGGACGGCCATGGTTCGAGGGAAACGTACCAGCCGGTCTTAAGACCTTAAGGCTAGCTTTCCATGGCCAAGATAGAAGGTTAAGGACGTGAGGATGCTGAGACTTAACCTTATAAGAGAAAGAAGTCAGCTAGGATAAGCTGTACAGAAGCTGGGCGATGCTTACGAGAAGCTCGATCAGCTAGACGTATTTCGGTCAAGCTCAGCCTTGCTCGTTCCAAGTTAAATCAGCTCAACTAGCTGGACTACTATCTCACTCAGCTGAGGCAGCTGGGAGTCAGCTCATCTCAGCTCGATGGTCCTGGTCCGGGTCAGTGGCGGACCATAAGGTCCGGCCATGTAGTCCATGAGTCGTTGGGCTCTTGTGGGCAGGCCGTGGGCTTGGGTACCAGGTCTTGTCTTGGGTTGGACGTGCCTATAAGGTCTGAAACCTTCCATTTCTGAACAGGTACGATCTGGACCAGTGATTGTAATCGATGGCCAAGATCTGTCCCAAAAGGATGCTTCGAAGGGATGTGACTCTTCACACATGAACTTTGGTTCTATATATAAAGGGGAGGACGTCCAGGGATTATGAATTCATTCTCATTCAGTCTCATTCTGTCTGAGACAAAAGACATACGTCCTAAACAAAGGGATCCCCAATGAGAAAAGAGGATCCAAGCCGGAAGGGCATAATCCAGGATCAAAGCCATAAGGGCACGATCCGGTTCATGGTGAGTATGGCTTTAGCCATATGAGGCCGTGGCTTTTATAAGTCACTAAGGCCAATAGGAAGACCTATTCCTGGAGGGAAATAGGTGCCAAGGACCAAGGGTCCAAGGGTGGTTAGCCGAGAGACGGATTGACCGATCGGTAAGGGCTATCGCGGCTGTGAGTGGTTCTATCTCTGTCTCTTTATATTATTATGTCTATATGATATATATATATATATATGGAACGGGATAGTTAACCATATTACCACGTTATAGACTATGGGGTCATGGTTGGTTACGTTGATTGCTAACCATAGCGGGTAGGTTTGATCAAAAGGGTACTAGTCGCCAAAGGTTGCGTGTTGCCAAGGGTCATGAGTTACCAAAGGTTGTGAGATACCAAAGGATGCAAGTAACCAAAAGATACGAGATACCAAGGGTTGCAAGTATCAAAGGGTACGAGGACCAAAGGGTACCAATGACCAAAGGGTGCATCGTGATCCCAATGATGCAATGTATCGTGATCCAAGATCTGCGATCATGTCGTGATCCAAGAGGTACGAACGTGTTGTGATCCAAGAGGTACGAACGTGTCATGATCCAAGAGGTACAAACGTATCATGATCCATCGGATGTGAATGGTTCGTGACCGAACGGGTACAAACGGGTCGGAACTGAAAGGGTACGAACAGAACGGGACCGAAAAGGGTACGAGTGGTTCGATGGTCACAAGGACACCACATGCATTACGTTAGGCGTGGACCCACATGATGGAAATAGGTTGTCCTACAGGTCAATACATGATTGTAAGGAAATAGCGAAGGCCTTAAGGATAAGGCAATCCGTACAACATGATTGATGTATGAACCATAATCCATGGTCAATGGATGGATGGTTCTGGCCGCAAAGGCTAAGTGGGATATCTTACGATCAACCTTGGGTTTGTGAGTAGGATAGGTGCCATATACCTCATGTAGGGCTTAGACCCACATGATGGCAATGGAAGGCCGGTTATATCAGTACATGCTAAGTGGACGATGGCTTATCAAGTCTAGTAGTCGTATCATGTTTCATGACGATGGTTCGATGGACGAACACTAGTAT
Organism: Brassica napus; assembly: GCF_020379485.1. Taxonomy (NCBI): domain Eukaryota; kingdom Viridiplantae; phylum Streptophyta; class Magnoliopsida; order Brassicales; family Brassicaceae; genus Brassica; species Brassica napus. Next base: position 31,027 of record NW_026016076.1, on the reverse strand, counting down.
GGATAGTCACGTTGCTGGAGTAAGAGTATTGATGTGATGCTTCTAGAGATCAACCTTGGTGTTGATAGCTTCGAGATTGGCTAAGAGTCATGACGAAGCGTGTAGCTAGTACTATGTGTCGTAGACCATAGATACTGAGCCTAAGTGTGATTGTTCAAGGAAGGCCGTGTAAGATCTGATCATGGTTGAGTATGGCTGACCTTACCTCTGAATGATGGTTCAAGGTGTCGGTCCTAACCTGATTAATGAATGCATCGGTTGGTATGAACAAATCATATATGTTGTCTGGGTTAAGTCCCAAGGCCGGTCAGGCCAGATGAAGACTCATTAGTTCCAAGTCATGTGAGGATGGTTGGTTGATTGACTTAGGATATAATGAGCTTTGTCAGTCCAGAAGATGGACTTGGTACTATTTCCTATAAGGCAAAAGGATTTCGGATTGTGCATGAGCCGAGAAAGGCCAGATGCAAACCCTTATCCTTTCAAAGACTTTTGAAAGGTTACTTATGTCTGTGGGGATGGTTGGTTGAATGACTAAGTACCTAGGGGAGGTGTTTGATGCAGGAGTCACAATAAGGACCTTAAGTAAGATCATTAAATGATCGGGGTTCAGCTGTCAAGCAAGAGCAATTTGAGTCAATGGAGGACTAATGAGCTAATAAGCTCCATAGATGTGGCAAAGGTATGATCTAGCATTTACTTATGTAGATCAAGATAGAATGGTTTAGGGGAATGGAACCTCAGAATCGTATGGCTTAGTTTGGGTTTAGGATTGACCTTTAAGCTAATTGGTAGTTGAGTAAACTGACCAAGGCTAAGGTGATTCGACCATACAAGTGTTAGATTGGTTTTAGACCAATGGTTAACTAGAGAATAATCTGCTGCGTATCTGTTGAAAGGATCTAAGCTATTAATGACTAGGGAAGTCTTTATCTAAGGTTTAAGTTAGCCCTCGCCTTTAGGCGATATTATAAATTAAGGGCACAAATTAAGAGGTTCGGCCAGGAAGTGGACCAGGCGATGTAAGGCTTCGACCACGGCCTTGTCGGCCGGATCAGGGTGTTACACCACCCACATCGCCGCGATCCAAACATTTCACCGGATCATTCAATTGGTAGGAGCGACAGGCGGTGTGTACAAAGGGCAGGGACGTAGTTAATGGGAGCTGATGAATTGCTAGGAATTCCTCGTTGAAGACCAACAATTGCAATGATCTATCCCCATCACGATGAAATTTCAAAGATTACCCGGGCCTGTCGGTCAAGGTGTGAACTCGATAATTACATCAGTGTAGTACGTGTGCGGCCCAGAACATCTAAGGGCATCACAGACCTGTTATTGCCTCAAACTTCCTTGGCCTAAATGGCCATAGTCTCCGTGATGGGATGCCTCCACGTAGCTAGTTAGCAAGCTGAGGTCTCGTTCGTTAACAGAATTAACCAGAAAAATCGCTCCACCAACTAAGAACGGCCATGCACCACCACCCATAGAATCAAGAAAGAGCTCTCAGTCTGTCAATCCTTACTATGTTTGGACCTGGCAAGTTTCCCCGTGTTGAGTCAAATTAAGCCGCAGGCTCCACTCCTGGTGGTGCCCTTCCGTCAATTCCTTTATGTTTCAGCCTTGCGACCATACTCCCCCCGGAACCCAAAAACTTTGATTTCTCATAAGGTGCCAGCGGAGTCCTAAAAGCAACATCCGCTGATCCCTGGTCGGCATCGTTTATGGTTGAGACTAGGACGGTATCTGATCGTCTTCGAGCCCCCAATTTTCGTTCTTGATTAATGAAAACATCCTTGGCAAATGCTTTCGCAGTTGTTCGTCTTTCATAAATCCAAGAATTTCAACTCTAACTATGAAATACGAATGCTGTAAGACCCGTTCCTGGTCGCTTGACCCAACTGGATACGAATGCTTACTTATTAATTTCTTTGCTTGTTTAATCCATTTTAAGTCTTTTATTTGCTAAGTCATAATCGAATATGAGGTTCATAAACAAAGGAACAGATTGCACAGTGGAATAACAATGTATAAACTTTGTATTACTTAGAAACATGAGATTCAATACACAACTTCTTAACAGTCTCATAGACAATCACTAGTTCATCCCTAGTATCATCTAACCACACGTTACACAGCCTCTCACTGACCGAGCCTTCACGGCTCCTTGGCTTGACCAGAACCATCCTTAGATCCTGAAACCACAACCAGATAAACATTAATCATAACCGAGAATAGAACGGATTGATTCTACAATGCTTGGCTTGGTTCCTAGAACTTAGATAAACCTCAGTAAACACAATCATAAACAGTATGAACCTACCTACCATATCCTAAGTCATTCAACCAACCACCCCTTGACTTAGAATCAGATAGATAGTCCAGAATAGATAAACAGAACACACGAACAGATCCGGATCGTCCCCAAAGACCAATCCGTCTAACCGGATGGAATCTAGGTGCGACCGGCCAATGGAGTCCGGCTCAATGGCCCAACGGACTCCCTTACCTGATCCGGCCTTAGGCCTGGATCCAATCGGCCGAGTAAGCCTCAAGCCTAATCCGGAAGGCTTAGCAACCGGTCAGACCTTGCGACTCTACCTTGGCTTAGAAAAACCGTGACCTTGTCTTGACTAGACAAGCCATAGGCTGATCCATAAGGATCGGTGCTAACCTGTCCCGAAAGACACCGTTTGGAACGTGCACCCTTTGGCCATTCGTGCCTCTTGGACACTCATGACTCTTGACAACTCGTGCCCTTTGGGTCATTCCCAACCGTTCGTCCTAACCGCCCAGTCTTGGTGCGATCGGATCACTAACCGACCCGTGTCTAGGCTAGCGGTTTGGTTATGTTCGGCCAAAGCCTAGGGACGTGTCCCTTGGACTCAACCAAAACAACCTTTCGTGTTTAACCAGAGAGAAGAGAAGAGAAACGAATTGAAACAGATAAGGAGAGCCGGATGGGACTTAGGAACCGAGCAGAGCCGCGGTGCGGTCGCATGGACCGTCCGTTCTGTCTGATGGAGCCACGGCCCATCACATACCTTGTGAACCACGTCTGGGTTCTCCATTCTCTTCTCCTTGTCTTGATCTCCCATTCTTGACCGGAGTTAGTTCTCAAACGATCAGAGTCGCCGGAACACAACACCACCACAATCGGCCTTTCTCTTGGCCGGAACTCTCTCTTTCTCTCTACGTTTTCTCTGAGTATTTTACTCTGGAATTGGATAATGAAATCGATCAGAGAGCCCCCATATTGATAGAAAACGAGGGGGTAAGTCTTGCCCCACGAACAGGCATGACTTGCTAGCGAATGGGCATCATCGGCCAAGGGTTGTCCCCTTTCGGCCACTTGCATCCCATCGCCCTTTCTGATTGGGTTTGGGGTCGGCCACAAGCCCAACCCACGCCCCAAGCCTCCTGGACTTAGCCCATGGCCTTGTCCTAAGACCCAACAGCCCATGGCCTCATGGCCGGACCTCACAGCCCACCACTGACCCGGACCCGGACCATCCGCCTAAAGCCCAGACAGTCCGTCTAGCTGAGATGAGCTGACTCTCAGCTGCCTCAGCTGAGTGAGCTAGTAGTCCAGCTAGTGGAGCTGACTTAGTAGGGACTGAGCTAGAGTGAACTGAACCTAGCTTCCTTGAGCTGGCCGAGCTACTCGTCCACATCCTCCAGCTACCGTCTTACTCGTCCTAGCTGTCTCTTAGCTTGTATAAGGTTAATTCTAAGTTTCCTTATGTCCTTAACCTTCTTTCTCGACCATGGAACGCTTGCCATGATGTCCTAAGACTGGCTTGCACGTTTTCCTCGAACCATGGCCGTCCCAACAATCCTACTCAGGATTGGGGGCGTGACAAGTCTCCCCCCCTTGGGATGGATTCGTCCTTGAATCCGAATCGAATGCTTCCTCGGAAACAAACTGATCCAACCACTCTGGGTACTCTGCTTTCATTCTAGCTTCGGTTTCCCAAGTGATTATATCCTTACCATTACAGTCCCAGACGACCTTGACCATCTGGACCGTCTTCTTCCTTGTTGCTTTTTCCATCCTATCTATGATTCAAACTGGCCTCGTTTCCAAGGTTAGGTTCTTACCAAGATCGTCTGGAATGGTAGGAAGAGCGATGTCTTGGTCCGTCAAACATTTCCGAAATTGGGAGACGTGGAACACATTATGGAATGCGTCCATCTTGGCCGGCAAGTCCAACTTATAGGCCACCATCCCAACTCTTTCAATGACCTTGAACGGCCCCAAGTATCTTGGATCTAACTTCCGTCTTCCAGAGATCCGGACTCGTCCTTTGAAGGTAATCATTTTGAGATACACCAAGTCACCTACTTGGAACTCGAGATCTTTCCTTCTTCGATCTGCATAGTTCTTTTGGCGATCTTGTGCCTGTCTCATCTTGTCCCTCAAGAACTTGATCTTTTCGGTTGTCTCTTCGACAATCTCTGGACCAATCATGCTGCGTTCCCCAACTTGGGTCCAGCATAAGGGTGTCCTGCATGGACGCCCATACAGAGCTTCGTATGGCGACATGCCAATACCATTATGGAAGCTATTGTTGTACGCAAATTCTACCAGAGGTAGATGTTTCTCCCAGGAATCACCCCAGTCTAGAACACATGCTCGCAATATATCTTCCGATGTCTGGATCGTACGTTCAGACTGTCCATCCATCTGTGGGTGATAAGCTGTACTCATGTTCACTCTTGTTCCTAAAGCTTTCTGGAAAGCCTTCCAGAAGTAAGATGTGAACCTTGAATCCCTATCTGAAACTATACGGACACACACGGACAGCCACAGAAGTCTTGTGTGTGCTCACGGACACCCACAGACGTCCTGTGTGTGCTGGCGGACACCAACGGACGTCCTGTGTGTGCTGACGGACACACACGAACGTCCTGTGTGTGCTGACGGACACCCACAGGCGTCATGTGTGTACTTAACAGACAGGCCACATGGGCCAAAATCACCCTAACAGTCCACGGGAAGGGTCAGCGTGCTGAGTCCAAGGACTAACGTGCTGATATGTGTACTGATGGACAGCCACAGACGTCCTGTGTGTGCTGACGGACACACACGGACACACACGGACACACAAGGACAGCCAAGGACGTCTTGTGTGTGCTGACGGACACCCACGGACGTCATGTGTTTGCTGACGGACACCCACGGACGTCATGTGTGTGCTGACGGACACCCACGGATGTCCTGTGTGTACTGAACAGCCAGCCCACGTGGGCCAAAATCACCCGAATAGTCCACGGGAAGGGCCAGCGTGCTGAGTCCAAGGACCAGCGTGCTGATATGTGCGCTGATGGACAGCCACGGTCGTCCTGTGTATGCTGACGGACACACACGGACACACACAGACAGCCACAGACACCCACAGACGTCCTGTGTGTACTGAACAGACTGCCCACGTGGTCCAAAATCACCCAAACAGTCCACGGGAAGGGCCAGCGTGCTGAGTCCAAGGACCAACATGCTGATATGTGTACTGATGGACAGCCATGGACGTCCTGTGTGTGCTGAAGGACACAGATGGACACACACAGACACACACGTACAGCCACAGACGTCCTGTGTGTGCTGGCGGACACCAACGGACGTCCTGTGTGTACTTAACAGACAGCCTAAGTGGGCTAAAATCACCCGAACAGTCCACGGGAAGGGTCAGCGTGCTGAGTCCAAGGACCAACGTGCTGATATGTGTACTGACGGACAGCCACGAAATTCCTGCGTGTGCTGACGGACACACACGGACAGCCATGGACGTCCTGTGTGTGCCGATGGACACACACGTACAGCCACGGACGTCTTGTGTGTGCTGACGGACGCCCACGGATGTCCTGTGTGTACTGAACAGACAGCCCACGTGGGCCAAAATCACCCAAACAGTCCACGGCAAGGGCCAGCGTGTTGAGTCCAAGGACCAACATGCTGATATGTGTACTGATGGACAGCCACGGACGTCCTGTGTGTGTTGACGGACACACACAGACACAAACAGACAGCCACTGACGTCCTGTGTGTGCTGGCGGACACCCACAGATGTCCTGTGTGTACTGAACAGACAGCCGACGTGGGCCAAAATCACCCAAACAGTCCACGGGAAGGGGCAGCGTGTTGAGTCGAAGGACCAACGTGCTGATATGTGTACTGATGGACAGCCACGGACGTCCTGTGTGTGTGCTGACAGACACACACGGACACAAACAGACAGCCACAGACGTCCTGTGTGTGCTGGCGGACACCCACAGACGTCCTGTGTGTACTGAACAGACAGCCCACGTGGGCCAAAATCACCCAAACAGTCCACGGGAAGGGTCAGTGTGCTGAGTCCAAGGACTAACGTGCTGATATGTGTACTGATGGACAGCCACAGACGTCCTGTGTGTGCTGACGGACACACACGGACACACAAGGACAGCCAAGGACGTCTTGTGTGTGCTGACGGACACCCACGGAAGTCATGTGTGTGCTGACGGACACCCACGGATGTCCTGTGTGTACTGAACAGACAGCCCACGTGGGCCAAAATCACACGAATAGTCCACGGGAAGGGCCAGCGTGCTGAGTCCAAGGACCAGCGTGCTGATATGTGCACTGATGGACAGCCACGGACGTCCTGTGTATGCTGACGGACACACACAGACACACACAGACAGCCACAGACAGCCACAGACACCCACAGACGTCCTGTGTGTACTGAACAGACTGCCCACGTGGTCCAAAATCACCCAAACAGTCCACGGGAAGGGCCAGCGTGCTGAGTCCAAGGACCAACATGCTGATTTGTGTACTGATGGACAGCCACGGACGTCCTGTGTGTGCTGACGGACACAGACGGACACGCACAGACACATACGTACAGCCACAGACGTCCTGTGTGTGCTGGCGGACACCAACGGACGTCCTGTGTGTACTGAACAGACAGCCCAAGTGGGCCAAAATCACCCGAACAGTCCACGGGAAGGGTCAGCGTGCTGAGTCCAAGTACCAACATGCAGATATGTGTACTGATGGACAGCCACAGACGTCCTGTGTGTGTTGACGGACACACACGGACAGCCACATAAGTCTTGTGTGTGCTGACAGACACCCACGGACGTCCTGTGTGTGCTGACGGACACCCACGGACAGCCACGGACGTCCTGTGTGTACTTAACAGACAGGCCACATGGGCCAAAATCACCCAAACAATCCACGGGAAGGGTCAGCGTGCTGAGTCCAAGGACTAACGTGCTGATATGTGCACTGATGGACAGCCACAGACGTCCTATGTATGCTGATGGACACACACAGACACACACAGACAGCCACAGTCACACATGGACGTCTTGTGTGTACTGAACAGACTGCCCACGTGGGCCAAAATCATCCAAACAGTCCACGCGAAGGGCCAGCATGCTGAGTCCAAGGACCAACGTGCTGAGATGTGTACTGGTTGACAGCCACAGACGTTCTGTGTGTTCTTACGGACACAGACGGACACGCACAAACACACACGTACAGCCACGGACGTCCTGTGTGTGCTGGAAGACACCAACGGACGTCCTGTGTGTACTGAACAAACAGCCCATGTGGGCCAAAATCACCCGAACAGTCCACGGGAAGGTCAGCGTGCTGAGTCCAAGGACCAACGTGCTGATATGTGTACTGACGGACAGCCACTGACGTCCTGTGTGTGCTGACGGACACACAAGGACAGCCATGGACGTCCTGTGTGTGCTGACGGACACACACGTACAGCCACTGACGTCTTGTGTGTGCTGACGGACACACACGGACGTCCTGTGTGTACTGAACAGACAGCACATGTGTGCCAAAATCACCAACGGATAGCCAAAATCACCCGAGAAGCCAAAAATTCAAAAATTAATATTTTTGAAGAAAGTTTTCTGAAAGGAAACATCAAAAATATGTCAACAAAGAGTTTAGTGCTTGCCGGCACACCATGTAGTCGGACGATCTCATCAATGTACTTACGTACAATCTGATCTACCCCATCCGACTTTTTGATAGCCAGGAAGTGTGCTGATTTGGTTAGGCGATCAACCACAACCCAAACCGCATCTTTCTTATTCCTCGTGGTAGGGAACCCAGTCACAAAGTCCATTGTGATGTGATCCCATTTCCATTCCGGAATAGGCAAGCTTTGTAATAACCCACTAGGCACTTGATGTTCTGCTTTGATGAGTTGGCAAGTGGAACACTTGGCCACCCATTCCGCGACATCGGCCTTCATACGGATCCAATGATAGAACTTCTTAAGGTTCTGGTACATCTTGGTCGCACCAGGATGAACCGAGAATCTGGATTTATGAGCCTCCCTCATAATCTCTTCCTTTAGACTCCTATCATTAGGAACACTGATCCGACCGTTTACTAGGATGCTACCATCCTTTGCAGTTTGGTACTCCGTCCTATCATTCTGAGCAACCTTTTTTAGGTTCTCGTCCTGACCTTGAGCCAACCAAATTCGGGTAAGCAGGTCGGCCTGATTGACCGCCTCTAATCCGAGTGGTTCAGACTCTTTGGTCGATGCGTTCAACCGTAGGGCACGAACCGTACCGTCCAGGTCGTCCGCTTCTCGTTCGGCTGATACGTCGGCCCTTCTCCGGCTCAAGGCAACTGCGACCAGATTAGCCTTTCCCGGATGATAGGTGATATCAAGATCGTAATCAGCTACAAACTCCATCCACCTTCTCTGCCTTAAGTTTAACTCAGGCTGGGTGAATATATACTTAAGACTCTTATGGTCCGTAAGTATCTGAACCTTGGCACCATACAAGTATGATCGCCAAATCTTTAAGGCGAACACTACCGCAGCCATTTCAAGGTCATGGGTGGGGTAGTTTCCCTCATGTTTTCTCAATTGCCTTGACGCATAGGCGATGACCTTCCCATGCTGGGTTAATACGCAACCTAGTCCTGTTATGGACGCGTCCGTATAAACCACATAGGATTTGTCGGCCTCTGGAAGAACCAGAATGGGTGCGCTAGTCAGCATGTCCTTAAGAAGGAAAAACATTTCCCACACTCCTCAGACCATGTGAACTTAACATCCTTCCCGGTCAACCGTGTCATAGGCTGAGCCAAGCTTGCGAATCCTTTCACAAACTTTCTATAATAACCTGCCAGCTCTAGGAAGCTTCTGACTTCTGTGGCACTGCGTGGTCGAGGCCAATCCTTGATTGCCCTGATCTTCTCTGGATCCACCGAGACGCCCTCACCGGACACAATGTGGCCGAGAAACCCAATGCTCTTCTGCCAAAAACTGCATTTACTGAGTTTTGCATAGAGCTTGTGTTCCCGTAATCGTTCCAGCACGGCTCTCAGGTGTTTCCGATGAGATTCCTCATCCTTGGAGTAAATCAGGATATCTTCAATGAAGATGATCACTGATTCGTCCAGGAAGTCTCGGAACACGCTGTTCATCATTTTCATGAATGCAGCAGGCGCATTGGTCAGACCAAATGGCATAACCACAAACTCATAGTGGCCGTACCTGGTCTGGAATGCTGTCTTTCTAATATCATTTGGCTCTATAGGGATCTGATGATACCCTGAGGCCAAATCAATCTTAGAAAACCACTTGGCTCCTTTGAGTTGATCCAACAACTCATCTATTATGGGCAACGGGTACTTGTTCTTCACAGTAACCCTGTTCAACCCTCGATAGGCAATACACAGACGCATGCTACCATCCTTCTTTTTCACAAAGAGAACTGGTGCATCCTAAGGAGAGCTACTTGGACGTATGAACCCCTTGTCCAGCAATTCTTCTAATTGCTTCTTTAGCTCGGCCATCTTGGCCGGAGCCATTCGGTACGGACTCTTGGACAGCGGAGCTGTCCCTGGTTCTAGTTCAATCGTAAATGGATCCGACCTATTAAGGGGGACACCCTGTAGTGAACGGAACACATCTGGGAACTCAGACACCAACGGGTCCTCAGTTAGATCTTTCTGATCATCAGACCTGCCGTGCTCCATAGTGGTAATTGTGGTCAAATATGCTTCACAACCCCATCTAAGCATCTGTTCTGCTCGGATTGCTGACACCACTACTCTATCCAGAACCGGACTCATATTCAGACATTGGTACTGGATCGGGTGAGGTCCAGTCTCCAACCGTACACATCCTCTGTGGCAGTCGAGAGTGGCCCGATACTTTCCCAACCAATCCATGCCTAGAATCACATCGTGATTCTGTAGGCGCAACACAATCAGATCTACATGCAGATTTTTCTCCTGGATCATTACCGGGATATTAGTCATGAGCCCTAATGAGTGCATGATTTGCCCACCGGCCGCCCTCACTAGTCTCGAATTATCCCCAGAACAGAGGCAGAACAGACCCTTTCCGACCAGTTCCGGACTCACAAAACTATGTGTAGCCCTGTGTCGAAAAGCACGTGGGTTTCAACACCACCAATCATGAGGGTCCCTATAAGAGACCCACATCAGAATCCCCTAGCCACTCTAGGTTCCAGACCAAGCATTCTATTGAATGTAAACAGATAAATTCAGAAATTACCAGAGATCGAATCAAACGATCCAGAAGCACCGTCGTCTCGGAACAGCTCATACACCCTTGGTGTTGTGGTCGGCCTACTCTGGGTCGACTTTCCCGAGGAAAAATGTTAACACTTGGTTGGATGATGGACCAGCATAAGTACTACTTGGACTAATCAGACTGACTTGGACAGTCCAGTCCATCAAAACTCGAGCTTATGTCCAGATCAGTACACGGATCAGTCCACGGGAAAGGCCAGCATGCTGATCTGTGTACTGACATGGTGCATCAGTTGTCCAAAATCAGTACACGGACAGTCCACGGGAAGGGCCAGCGTGCTGATATGTGTGGTCAGCATGCTGCTGATATGAGTTCAGTACACGGATCAGTACACGGATCAGTACACGGATCAGTACACGGACAGTCCACGGGAAGGGCCAGCATGCTGATATGTGTGGTCAGCATGCTGATATGAGTTCAGTACACGGATCAGTA
>NW_026016076.1:0-2500 GCF_020379485.1 Brassica napus | reverse complement strand
GTGGGTCAGATAAGTACCCAGCATCTGCATATCCGACCAAGCTCTCTCCTGGCCGGTTGGTGTAGAACAACCGAGATCCTTTGTTCCTTGCAGATATCTGAACAGATTTCACTCCGTTCCAGTGCCTTAAGGTTGGACATGAACCAAACCTTGATAGTAAGCTCACGGCAAAGCTTATGTCCGGTCTAGTATGACTAGCCAAGTACATTAAGGCCCCAATGGCACTTAGGTAAGGCACTTCGGTCCGAGTGCTTCCTCGTCCGGCTTCTTTGGTCCGAATGGGTCCTTCTCAAGGTCTAAGGCCCTCACGACCATAGGACATGGCAAGGGATGAGCCTTGTCCATATTGAATTGCTTGAGTATCTTTTCCGTATATGTTTCTTGGTGCACAAGGATGCCATTCTCTTTATACTCAAACTGTAATCCCAAACAAAACTTAGTCTTCCCTAAGTCTTTCATCTCGAATTCTTTCTTTAGACATTCAACGGTTTGGGAAATCTCTCCAGAGGTTCCTATAATATTCAGGTCGTCCACATAGACAGACATGATCACGTAGCCCTTGCTGTCAAACTTCTTTATGAATATACATGGACTTATTGGATCATTCTTATAACCCTCTTTCACTAGGTACTCGGATAATCTATTGTACCACATCCGACCTGATTGCTTTAAACCATATAGGCTTTGTTCAACTTTCAACTTATGTTCTCGAGAACCTTCTTGTCTTTGAGCTCAATGCCCTCTGGAACTTTCATATGTATCTCATTATCCAGTGGTCCGTATAGGTATGCAGTTACTACATCCATTAGGCGTAAGTCAATGTTTTCTTTCACTGCCAGACTGATTAGATATCTCAGTGTAGTTGCATCCACCACAGGGGAGTAAGTCTCCTCATAATCTATTCCAGGTCTTTGGGAGAATCCTTGTGCTACAAGCCGTGCTTTGTATCTCACTACTTCTCCTTTCTCGTTTCTCTTCCTTACAAAGACCCATTTGTATCCCACTGGTTTGACATCTCTTGGTGTCAATATTATAGGGCCAAAAACGCCTCTCTTTCTCAATGATTCTAACTCCACGTTAATAGCTTCTTTCCATTTGATCCAATCTGATCTTAGCATGCATTCTTGTATGGACGTGGGTTCTAGATCCTCATCTTTATCCATGATCTCTCAAGTGCTACCTTGTATGCAAATAAATCATCAACGTTGATATCTTTTCTGTTCCATTGTTTTCCAGACATTACATGGTCTATAGAGATCTCTTGGTTGTCCGGCTCTTCTGTCCCGTGAAGCCCAGCGTCCCGGACCTCACTTTGAGGAACGGCCGGATCATCGGGTGTGGCCGGTACGCATGGCTCGACCGTCCTGGTCGGCTCGACCGGTCCATCAATGTCCTGGACGGTTTCTTTGATGCTCTCGGATCCAGCACCTCTCTTGGACTTCCGAGGCTTTTGTTATCTTTGGAACCAATTGGTCTACCACGTTTTAAACGTTGCTTAGACTCTGTAGCCACTTGACATTGTCCATCTTGGACGTTCAATCTTATGGGTGCATTACAAGCCGGGTTGTGTGACATTGTTACTCTATTTGGGTCAGCAAATGTATCTGGCAACTTGTTAGCTAGCTCTTGTAGATGTATTATCTTCTGGACTTCTAGATCACACTCTCTAGTCCGAGGATCTTGCCAAGATATTGATGGTCTAAACCATTCTAAATCTTTTGAAATCAACCGGCTGTTATCTCCCCCTAAGGACGGATATTTGGACTCATCAAACTGTGAGTCTTCGTATCTGGCCTTAAACAAATCACCGGTTGTTGGCTCAAGATACTTTATGATACTGGGGAGTCATATCCACGTATATTCCCATCCTCCTTTGTGGTCCCATCTTAGTTCTCTGGTGGAGCAATTGGAACGTAGACGGCACATCCGAATGTCTTGATGTGGGACACGTCTGGCTCTTGACCGTGAGTAGTTGGGATGGTGAATAATATGTTCACTAGATGGCCTGATGCGAATCAGTTCCGTTGCATGTAAACCGCATGTCCCCATGCTGATACCGGAAGTTGAGACTTCATAAGCAGTGGCCGGGCTATCAGCTGGATCCGTTTAATGAATGATTCGGCCAAGCCGTTCTGTGTTATGGACATGTGCCAGGGAGTGCTCTACTTTTCCCCATGGACATACAGTATTCATTAAACGCTTGGACGTGAATTCACCAGCATTGTCTAGACGTATAGTCTTAAGAGGGAAATCTGGAAAGTGTGCTCTCAGCCTTATCATTGGGCAAGCAAGCCGTGCAAAGGCTAGATTCCTAGTGGGATAGTAGGAGACATGTGACATCTGGTCGATGCATCAATGAGGACATGAAGGATCTTAAATTTCCCACAAGGTGGGTGTATGGTCACACATTGTATCTTGGAATCCTTTTCAAGAACTGTTTAAGGTTTCTTTAGTGAACCTTAGCTGGTGTGGCCGGTCTCTGATTAGTGAGTGTTAACCT
>NW_026016075.1:0-13403 GCF_020379485.1 Brassica napus | reverse complement strand
TTTTGTTTAAGCTGTGAAGCTGGTCCACTTCCATCACTTGCACATACATGTGATGGCATATTTTTTTCACAGTCGTTGGCGATAATGAGCAACAACAGTCGATTAAATTATATTCAGTTTAAAGAATGTATCGTAACCTATTACAAAACAAACAATAATGTTATCTTTATATACAACAAGACTTATTCTTAGGTCCACCCCCTAGGGTGAACCTCTAGGTTCACCAAACAATATGATTGTTATTTTATATTCAATATCTTTTAAAAAAGAAACAAAATATTGTCAAATTATATTATGTTTTAAAATTAAAAGGTAAAAAAAATAGTAATATTACAAAAAAAAATATTTTACGTCGTCAGCATAACATTAAACCCTAAACCTAAATTATAATCCCTAAACCTTTAATCCTAAACCTTGGATAAACTCTAAACTCTAGGATAAATCCTAAACTCTAGGATAAATCCTAAACTCTAAATCAAAATCACTATACACTAAAACATTCAAGCGTTTAGGGTTTAGGGTTTTAGTGTTTTTATTTAGAGTTTAGGATTTATCCAAGGGTTTAGGGTTTACCCAAGGGTTTAGGGTTTACCCAAGGGTTTAGGGTTTATCCAAAGTTTAGGGTTTAGGATTTAGGGTTAGGGATTAGGATTTAGGTTTAGTGTTTTGTTGAGAACATTAAAAATATATATTTTTTAATTCTTTTTTCTGTAACTATTATCTTTTTTTACTTTTTTATTTTAAAAACATAATATAATTTGAGAATATTTTGTTTCTTTTTTAAAAGATATCGAATTTGAAATAATGAAATCCTATTGGTTGGTGAACCTAGAGGTTCACCCTAGGGGGTGAACCCAAGAATGACTCTTAAAACAATGGTGAGAGGTGCCGCATGTTTGTATAGAAAACGATCATCATCTAAGAATCTTCATCACAAAAATGTTTTTTTTTTTGCCAAAGTATTTAATTATTCCTATATGTGTCTTCTAAGGGTGAATGACGAATCTGTTGATACAGTTGGAGCATGATTTTTTTATTAAGAACTAATTGTAGTTTCTTTCATAATTTGTATTTTTAAATAAAAACATATTTTACTAATAATGTTTATTTGTTTTATTAGAGTTTTGTAACTATAAAATGAATAAAAATATCTTTATTTAGTACTTATATAAAATTATATAGAGATAGATTATTATAATTATGATTATGATGGGACTATATATTAATTTGGAACAAATATTAAGCAACTCAATTAGATTCTTGCAAACCGGGGGAAAAGGAGTGGCCGGTCATGTCGTCTGTATTTTTACCTTTTCCCAAGTTTTTAAAACGTTTCGTAGCAATAAACAAAAATCAAAACGTAGCATTTCATTTACATATTTGGAATCTTATCAAATAAGATGTAACTTTTTTTTTTGTGCACTTCAAATTTAATAAGATGTAAATAGTCAAAAAATATATATATATATATAAAACATAATTTGTATTTTATATTTGTTTTATTAAAGTTTTGGATTAAAGTATTAAATTAATATATCAATACTAATAATGTTTTTGATTCAAAAATGTACTTGTAAATTCAAAATTCCTCCCATAAGCGGAGGATCTTTGGCGGTTGGTTTGTTTGACATGGTATTGAGGAACAATCAATCCTTAAACAAAGGAAAGAATATTAAATGTTAGGCAAAGTGAAATGGTTGATAATAAAACATAGTGAAAAAGGTCTCAACGGATAAAATGGAACCATGAGATTAATTACAAACTAAAATCTTATAAAGCCAAAAAAAAACTAAATATTTTATATGACCGATAGATGTGAACTACAATTGTAGTAGCTTAGCAGGCAGGAACTATTATATTAAATCAATTTTTTTGGCGGAGACCAATAGCTAAAGACGGAAGATTGTCGGTCTATGTTTAATCTTAACCAACTAAAATCTTATACGTTTGTTCGCACAGATTATCAATATGAATCTATTATTAAAACAATTGAAATAAACAGTGGAAGGTGAGCCAAACCCCACGTCCCCAACCGCATACGGACTTAACTATCCAACTCTTAAACATATCACTTATGCCAAGAAATTGACAAAATTGTGACATTCAAATATTGACTTACACAAAATCTTGAACGGTTGGCGGTGGTGGTTTTTTTCAGAGTGAGAGGGGATGAATATATGGTCTTCAGATTAGAGTTCTTGATCCTAATGGTAGAATATATGTTATTTAATTTTCAATGAATACAGTAGGCATTTTTGGCATGAAATATAACGATTTCCTAAATAAATTGTTCACCAGCTATAAGAATATTAAGTATGGGGCAAGTTAAAGTTTGTAAAAATCGATTTTGATTAGGATGGCAAAGTGTGGTGATGGTAGCTAGAGACTAATAATCAACAATCAATGCATGCATTGTTTTATTATGATGTAACTGGAGTTGAACTGGGTAAACCGTGACTCTTCGCATATTTTAATGGTTGGTTTTTTTTAAGTCCAGTCCAGAATGACATGGCATAATGGTTGGTTCTGATTATTTTGTTCATGTGGCAAGGCTTGGGAGGCTAGGATTTAGCTCCTTTTATATAGAGGATTACAACTAAAAATCTTAGAGCATGAGCATTGGTGAACCCCCATTGGGGTTCACCCAATTTTTAAAATATTTTTGGTGGGGCCATAAATAGTTATGAACCTGTATTTGTTGTTTTCTGCATTAGTGAACCCGAAGAAGGAGTTCATAGGAATAAAATAAAAATATAAATTAAAAAAAAAAGAAAATTTCGAAATAATTCAGAATACATGAATAAAATAGTAAAATATATTATAAAATTATGAAAAATTTTTATTCAATACATTAAGAGTAGATTACATAAATAGAGAAATTCAAAAACATACAAAGCTTATTCATCTTCATCACCAAACTTTTGCCAAATATTTTCCACTAAATCAGCTTTCAATCGAGCATGCGTCTCTAAATCTCGAACTTCTCTGCGGATGCCTAACATATCACCGACATGAATACTATCTCTCGTTCTGACCCTTGAACTTCTGCTGGACTCTCCTGACTCAAACTCAGACGTATTAATTTGAGCGTATCCGTGTCGTTCGTTCTCTACTATCATATTGTGCAATATGACACAAGTTTTCATTATCTTTCCTATCTTTGCCTTGTCCCATTGTTTAGCTGGGTTTTTAACAATTGCAAACCTCGATTGTAATACTCCAAAAGCCCGTTCGACATCTTTTCTGGCGGATTCTTGTTTTCAGCAAATTTCTCGGCTTTACGACCTTGAGGAAGTGGGATGGATTGGATAAATGTTGCCCAATTTGGATAAATTCCGTCAGTAAGATAGTAGGCCATACGATAAGTGTGGTTGTTGACCTTGAACTTAACTTTAGGTGCTCGACCATGTAAGATGTCATCAAAAACATGTGACCGATCTAGAACATGATATCGTTGAGGGTACCTGGTAAGCCGAAAAATGCGTGCCATATCCAAAGATCTTGTGATGCAACAGCTTCTAAGACAATTGTCGGCTTTCCTGAACCACGTGTGAACTGACCTTTCCAAGCCGTTGGGCAGTTTTTCCACTCCCAGTGCATACAGTCGATGCTGCCTATCATCCCCGGAAACCCCCGTACCTCTCCAACATCGAGTAATCGTTGAAGATCCTCGGGTGTAGGCTTGCGTAGATACTCATCTCCAAACAACTGTATTATTGCATCAGTGAAATTTGCAAACATAAACGTGATGTACTGTCACCAAGTCGGAGATATTCGTCATATGTATCTCCCGACTGACCATATGCGAGCATACGTATAGCTGCCGTACACTTTTGAAGGAGGAGAAAGCCCGTACCTTCCCGCAGCATCTCTTGTTTGCTGAAAGTATGGAACTTCACTACTTAGACGCTCGACAATGCGAAGGAACAGTGGTTTGTTCATTCGAAAACGCCTCCTAAACATTTCAGGTGGGTATGTAGGATTTTCCATGAAATAGTCTTTCCATAGTTGATTGTGTCCTCGCTCTCGATCTCTTTCGATATAAGCTCGTTTCTTCCGGTAGTTGGTTTGACCATCAACTACTGTGTCTATGAAATTATCAACAACTTCGTCGACCATTTCATCAAAAGCTTTATCTGCTTCATCGCTTGATGAGGAAGACATTGTTGATGATATTTATTGATCTTTTTCTTGCTACAAAAGAAGAACTTATAGTTAAATTTTTTAAATGGTGGTCATTTTTTTTCTTTTCTATATGGTATGTTTATCTTTTTAATAATTGTTTTTTGGATTTTAAAGTTATAGTTCGATTTTTTTTCATAAACTATAGGGAGTATAATATTTTTTCATATAATCCATCTTTTTCTTTTCTATATGGTATGTTTATTTTTAATAATTGTTTTTTGGATTTTGAAGTTATAGTTCATTTTTTTTTCATAAACTATAGGGAGTATAATATTTTTTCATATAATCCATCTTTTTTCTTTTCTATATGGTATGTTTATCTTTTAAAACTATAGGGAGTTTGTATAAAGTTATAGAAATGGAATTCATTTTTTCATGGTTTCATTGCCTCATAAAACTATAGGGAGTTTGTATAAAGTTATAGAAATGGATTCATTTTTTCATTGTTTCATTGCCTCATAAAAACAAAAGAAAAGTTTGTATTTTACCTCTATGGATTGGTTTTTGACAAGTAGAGGTGGTGATGTCGATGCAATCGTGGTGAACCCCCGTGGTGATGGATGAGAAGTGGTGAAGTTTTGGTGAAGTTTTGGTGTGAAGTTTTGGTGAAGTGGTGAAGTTTTGGTGAAGTTTTTTTGACAAGTAGAAGTTTATCAACGAAGTTTACAAGTTTAGAAGTTTTGGCTTTCAAGTTTACAACTATTGTGAAACACTTTGATGCACAAAAATAATAGAAAGACATAGTTTATATATATAGAGATACATGAGTCAAGTTGCTCGGGTACATACACCCGTCAGTTGAAAAGGCAAGTCGTGGGGACATACACCCGTGACTTGAAAACACATCCTCTGGGTACATACACCCATATTAACCGAAGGTCCTAAAACGAGTGTAGAAACATACAAAATACTACACTCTCCGTGATTCAATCTGACATAATACTACAACAACCATCAACCTTACCCGTGACTTGATATGATACATAAAGATACCGAGACCTACAAACACGTCCACACGCATCCTCCTCCTTGAACCCGTGACCTACAAAGAAAAATGGATACATATCAATAATCTAGATACCAAATCATTATACCAACATTATCAATATACAGAAACCAAAACATATTCAAAAAAGCAACTGATAAATGCACAAAAAAGCTTCCACTCACCACGTTAAAGCATTTCTGAAATGAGTTGTTTTTTAGAGCTCTTTCTTGATCAGATAGAGTTTCTTCATTTTTTACTAGCAACCTATCTAGGAGTTTTTTTTGGATAAGTTATTCTTTGCCTCTAAAATGCTCTCTATCTGATCAAACGCTGGTTCATTCAAGTGTTTCTTGCGTTTTGCTGCTTTGGAAGCCTTCACACCGGGAGGCCTAACATCTTCCTCGCGACCCACCTCCTCTGCAGGTTCCTTCCTCTTCTCCTTGAACCATCTCGTGTCGAAGTGTGGGATCTCCATTTTTGATCAAACCGAAGCTCCCTCCAACAATGTTCAAGAACGAACTTGGAATTGTAATCATTAAAGAAGATGTCATGAGCCGCCTTCATGACATCATTCTCAGTTTGTCCACTGGCTTGCTTCTTCAAAGCAGCTTCGTGACATCCCACGAACTTGCAAACCTGTTCGTTAACCCTACCCCACCTCTGCTTACACTGACTCCACTCCCTAGGAACGGAGCCAACGAGCAGAGGGCTTGCATTCAAAAACTCCTCTATGCGCTTCCAAAATGAGCCAGCCTTCTGCTCATTACTCACGATTGGATCTTGCTGGTGTTCAACCAAGCACTGATCAGCACCACATCTTCTTTGGTTGTCCATTTCCGCCTTTCGCAGATTTTGGAACCTCAGAACAACCAATATCTATTGGTTGACTGCTCTGGGAGGCAAGGAGGTTAACGAACCCGTGAGAGTTAAGGGAAATTGGTTTCATTTAGTTTAGATAGAAGTTTTAAAAGTTTGGTGTGTTTTGAGATGTGATCATGCCTATGTTTTAATACTAGTTTAGTGTTAGAAAGTACAACAATTGATTACGTGTGTGTGTTTGTCTAACTACCAAGCATTGATTAAACTAGTTTTAAGTATGGTGTGTGTTTTTGGTTATTATAATTATATATATAGTGTTTAGTGTTGGTGTGTGTGTGTTTTAATGACTCTACAACAAGTACAACATAGTATAACTACACAGATTTCATTGAATGAACATCAAATAAATTTTAAAAACTCAACTACACCGATTTGAAAGACAACCACTCACTACCATTGAATTCGCAACTACCTATAATTTTTAAAACTCAACTAAGTGTGGTTAAACTCTAGCTAGCTACCACTGTAGTTAACCAGTGTAGAGTAAGGGTTACCTTTTGTTTTCAGTCGAAGCAGCTTCTCCAAGACCTCAACCTGCACAGAGAGGTTGTAAACCTGCCCAGTGAGGTTATCAACCTCCGAGTGAGGTCTTTCACCTCTGCCTGTAAAAAAAGAACAATCATACAGTGTTAGTCAATGCATATAAAAATTAAGAATCTAGTTAATGCACAGAATTGAAATCAAATTAGAATCTAGTTACCTCCAGTCTCTGAATGTGGTTATTGACCTCCGGCACCCAGTTTATCACCTCCTCCACCTCCTCCAGACGCTTAGTGAGGCGTTCGATCTGCTCCTCCACACCAATGACCCAAGGCTGACGATAATGAAACCCATCAGCCTTGGTACCAAAAAAAAAAAAAAATTTGAATCAATACTCTATCTCGTTTAAAAACAGAAATTTCAAACTGCAATTAACAACAACCGTACCTCGTAGTTTTTTGCAGGTGAAGAACCGCTTCCAGGAAGAGTGTCGTAGTCGTCCTTCCCACGAAACCTCGTGAATGATACTGCCACCGCAGGGACACCTCGTCGGAATCCCGTACTCTGAATCAGCCACAGAAGAGAGCATGTTGATGTACTCCTTAGTCCTCTTTGAATCTCTTATCTCTGTTGCGGGATCCATCTGCATCACAAAATACGATTCCTTTTAGAACCCTGACTATAACTAAATCGATTTTACAATAAACGAACCCGCATGACGATTTTAAACCACAAATCTATACCCCCTTTTTGATTTCGAACCCTACGACAAAACCCCCAAAATCATAAATCAAAACCCCCAAATCGAATTTTAACCTAAAACGCTTTCGACCCCAAACGATTGAATCAATCGGTGAAACTAGTGGATACTCACCTCAGATCGTCTACGAGAGAGTACGACGTTGATTAGATCGAAGAAAGAACAGAAAATGATCCGGCTACCGCGTCGCAGGAAAAATCGCCAGAGAGAGAGAACAAAAACCCTAGCTTAGAAGAGAGAACTGAAAATGAATGATCTATCGCGCAACCCTTTTTTTCTCCGTCTACACGCGGACTCGCGTGTCCACTCTGCTTTCGACGCGTGGATTGACCCCGTATCATACGGGTTCACCCGCAAGAGACGGATCACGATATAAACCCAATAAACATTTTCTTTTAATCGAATGGGCCTAGGATCCCGAGCCCGTGATCGGTTATAAACCGTCGATGCGGCTGCTCTTACCTAAGAACGAATTATCAAACAGATTGAAAACCTCAGGCTAACTATCAAGAAAAAAATGCGGTAAAGTAGTTAAAATATGCTTATTATTTACACCAAAAATAAAAAAAATAAAAATAGAAAATGCATCTTATATTTAGCAAAAAAAAAAAAAGAAGCATCTTATATATGTACATTATGATCGAAAACATTTTCACTGCCCAAAATGATCAGTTCTGAGAATATGAGGGGTTGATTCGTAAATAATAGATTAATAATGCTAAATTGAAATTTGTAATAAGTTAAGGGAGCAATAAATAAATAATGAGAGGACGGAAAAAGAGCGACGCCGTTCAAACATCGATTTTGTCTCCCGGACCTGGAGATCTCTCTCTTCTTCCCCAATCCTTTCTCTCGTCGCACGCACACGCGCTTCATCCTCATCAGCCTCGATTCAAGGTACCATCTCCGTTTCAAATGATCTCCCTTTAGAATATCTTTGATTCGTGCCATTGTTATTGCCATTCTACGCATACGTTTCTTCAAAAAGATGATAACTTTTAAACCTAGATCATGCTAAGATTCTTAAATTTCGAATAATTAGTTTGGGTTTCGAGATTAATTCTCGAAAATCCATCCCTTTAATCTTATCTTACCCTGCATATCTGCTTGGTTGATTTGAGCTAGAGACCCCCTTTAACTTAAAACCGCCATAGAAGAAGCTCTCTGCTTGTTTCGTCTATTTAGTGCCACATTGGTTGGGTTTGTAGTTTGGTAGGATGGGTGTGAAGGCAGGCTCTAAGGAGCATCGATGCGTTCCAAGAGCTGAGGATCATCTCCTTCAGAAAACTCAATCTGGTGCCGTTGGTAATGCTTTTCTTCTTCTTCACCCCCTTCTCCTTTAATGCTTGCTTGACTGTGTGTCTGCTTGTTTTTCTAACATTTTTATTGGTTATTTGTAGTATCCATTGTTGGGCTCCTTATAATGGTTACCTTGTTCTTGAGCGAGCTCAGTTACTACCTTAACACACTTACAGTGCATCAGGTATGTCTTTTGGTTCCATCTAAACCTGATGATTGGCTTGTAAGGGGTCTTCTCCTTATATATATAACCATTGTAATCAAAATGTAATCTGGATCATGTTTTTGTAGATGTCAGTGGACTTAAAGCGTGGAGAGAAACGCTTCCAATTCATGTAAATATGACGTTCCCATCTTTGCCTTGTGATGGTAACTCGAATCCATTCATCTCATACATACTTCATACTTCAGGAATACTAATGGTTGTAAACTTTGATCTTTATTTGTTATTTGTAGTATTGAGCATGGATGCTATCGACATGTCAGGGAAGCATGAAGTTGATCTTGATACAAACATTTGGAAGGTTAGATGAATCAAGATGCTAATGAAAAAAAATCACAAAGTCTTTTTTCTCTAGTGTACTGGTTTATAATAGACTTTATTTGCTAACTAACTACGAGTATATGCAGCTCCGTCTCAACAGTCACGGTCATATCATTGGCACAGAATATATATCTGATCTTGTTGAAAAGGAGCATGATCACTCATCTCACAAGCACGGTAACCATTCTTAATTAAACTAGCATGTGTATTTTCTTAAATACATTATAAGAATCTAACAAGTTTAATTGAGGCCTATTATTATATGAGAGTCCACCAGTGATAGCCGACTCTGGTTTTGTGTATAAGGTTAGAGACTTAATCACTTCAATTTGGTTTCTTTTGTGCTTTGCTGAAGATGAACACAAGAATGAGACGGACGCGTTGAATTTACTTGGCTTTGATGAAGCTGCTGAGACGATGATTAAGAAGGTGAAGCAAGCATTGGCAGATGGAGAAGGGTGTCGGGTATTAACTTCTGAAATAGACAAACTAGAGATGTTGTCTTATTGGCGTTGTCAGAAACCAGAGACTTTAATATATGTTTGGCTGTTTTCCAACACACAGGTTTATGGTGTCCTAGATGTACAAAGGGTTGCTGGAAACTTCCACATTTCAGTTCACGGGCTGAACATCTACGTTGCTCAAAGTGGTTGGTCATTCACATTATCGCTTTACAAAACCATCTTAAGTTCAAAAGTGTCTGAAACCATTAACCAAGAACATACAAACTCAACATTCGGTTACTTTAGTTTTTGATTAAGTACCATGTGACCATAATTGATGTTGAATTCCATTGATATGTCAATGTGAAATCCATAAAAAGATTGATAATCGCTAAATTACTCTCATCAATGCATTTGCACCTCATTTTGACTTACTATCTGATATTTTGACTTACGAAGATCATGATATAGTATCTAGCTAAAATCTCTTTTACTCTCTCAACAGATATTTGGAGGGTCCAAAAACGTAAACGTGAGCCATATGATACATGATCTATCGTTTGGGCCCAAAGTACCCCGGAATACACAATCCACTTGATGGCACAAACAATCCTGCATGACACCAGTGGAACCTTCAAATACTACATTAAGGTGTTTTTATCTAAATCCATCACTGTTTTTTTCACTCACCTCTCTCTGCATGGCTGTATATCTTCTAGTATACCTCCATTATTTGTTACTTCCAAGCCACTTACTGGTCTGGCTAGTAGCTTTATGATCCATTTCGTGAGATGTGAAAACATTATTTGTAGTTGATGTCTTTCTGTGTGGTATGGCTTGCAGATTGTTCCAACAGAATATAGATATCTATCAAAAGACATACTGACAACGAATCAGTACTCTGTAACGGAATATTACACCCAATGAACGAGTTTGACCGGACATGGCCAGGTTAGTCGATCAAACTTCATTTCCAGTGGTTGTTATTACTCTGTTTGTTGATGGCATCTGCTTTCTTTTTCAGCTGTCTACTTCTTATATGACCTGTCACCAATCACTGTGACGATCAAGGAAGAACGCCGTAGTTTTCTCCACTTGATCACACGGGCTTGCGCTGTGTTAGGCGGTACCTTTGCTTTGACAGGTTCCATCCCATCTATATATCTAGTCCTCTCAATAGTCATTTTCAAAAAATCTTGGCCTAATATAGTGTGTTATGTCATGGTCATAAAACCGGAATGTTAGATCGTTGGATGTCCGTATCATAGAATCTTTCACCAAGAAACCGAGCACAAGAAGCATACACAAGTGAAACAGAGAGAAAGAAAAAGAGCAAAGGAAGGAAGGAAGAAAGAAGAAAAATCTCTCAAACCCAAAGCGTGTATGTATCTACCTTCTGAGACAATACCCACCGGAGATTCCAGGGCATTTGATACATGGATGTAGTTTTTTGCATGTTCTCAAGTCTTTTTGATCGCTTTTCTCTCTTAATGTATTACTACCCTGATTCTCTCTGGTCATCATCATCATCATCATCTAGTAGAGAATTATATGTAATTTTATAAACACTTTGCATCTTGGCCTTTTAGCATCTTCTAACTTCACTGAGAAAATTGCCATGATTACAAATAAAAGAATAGAAACAGGCAAACAGACTTTGTATATACTTATCAACGTGTCGCGCGTGCATGTGTAAAGCGTACACTCGTCACAGGCGATTCTGACTTAAACCCTAGTTGGGAACAGTTTTTTTTTTAATTTCCTTCTTCTCTCCCTGTCCTCATTTCTCGTCTTCGTCGCTTCGTCGAATCTGAAATGATCGGAGTACTCCGCAGATCTTCCTTGCCGTCGAGGCAGGCTCTCTCCGCCGCCTTGACCTCCTTTGATTCGGTTACCTCACACCATTTCACTTCAGCCGCCACCGGAGCCTCCGTGAAGCTGAATCTGATTGGAAATGGATCTTATCTCTCTCCTCCGCATCGTCTCCGAGCTCGTTTGGTAACATAGCGAGAGACTTCTACATTATGGTTTCCCCGCGGGGATCTCGTTTCAAGTTACGCCACAGGGAGTGAAAGCAGCAGCATCGGAGATTCAAAGAAGATCAAAATCTCTCAGAGAATGTGAGCAAGAAGGTACCGTTTCCTTCTCATCAATCTCTAAAACTCGTTCGTAGATGATCCACATACAGTTATGAACCGTTGCTTCTTGTGTGTGTGGATTTGAATTAGAAGAAAGAAGGAGGAGGAAAAGCACATCAAAGATCAAGGGACGAGGATCTGCATAGCGATCCGTTATTCGATAACCCGGAGAAGGAAGCTTGGTTGTCTTCCTCCTCACAGTCGCTACGCCGCCATGCCCGACACAAGGACCCTGTACACGGTGCTTCGTTCCCCTCACGTCGACAAGAAGTCCAGAGAGCAGTTCGAGATGAGGTTCAAGAAACGGTTTCTTGTCATCAAAGCTCAGAGCCACGAGCTTAGCAAGAAGCTCTTTTGGTTGAAGCGTTACCGTATCCTCGGCGCTCAGTACGAGCTGCAGTTCCACTGCAAGACCCGGTTGGATATGTCTCCCGTGTTTAGCCAGCCAGCATAAAGGATCAAGCATTGGTGGTCAATGAGACAGGGGTTGTTAAAGAGAAGCTACCAGGTGGGGGGGTTTTGTTTTGGACTGCCTGATCCTGCAATAATTGAATCTGACGGGAAAAGCCATACATTAAAAACATGGAAGGATTGAATGTAAAGTTTTAATTAAAAAGGATTACAAAAAAATAGAAGGATTTGGGAAAGGGGAAAAAAAAAATATTAAAAGGTAAAAAAAAAAAAAAGGAGCAATTTTAAAAATAAGACGAGGAAATGTCAAAGGGAATTGGGGAAAATATTATTATTGAAAAATGAAAAAATAAAAAAAATTGGATTTAAATGGATTATTAGAAAAATAAATAAATAAAAAAAAAAAAAAAATATGAAAAAAAGCAGATAAGGAAAATTACAAAAGAATAAGGAATAATTGGATTGGTTAATATGGGATTAAAAGAAAAGAAATAAAGAAAAATGTAAAAATAATTTAGGATGGGTATTAGGAAAAATGAAAAGATTATCAAAAAAAAAGTATAAAAGAATTAATGCGAAAGAGGGTGAAGGAATAAAAGTTACAGATCAAAAAAAAAAGTAAAAATTAGTAAGTATTAGGAAGCAAATTTCGGGTAAAATGAAGGAAAATAAAAAATTAAAAAAAATCATTTAGGCATATAAAAAAGGAGGAGTTAAAATGAAAAATATAAATTTCGTTAAAATAGAATTTTAATATAAAAATTAATGGTTAAAAATAAAATAAAATAATTTTGAAAAAAAATAAAAATAAAAACTTGTAATGTGTAATAGTGAAATGGAAAATCGGAATATTGAATTGTGTTAAAATGAATTGCAGATTTTAAAAGGGAATAAAAAACTTATTGAAAAAAATTTTAATAAAAAACTAAAAAAATTAAAAATATTAAAAATAAAATAAATTGGATTAAATTCTAAAGGAATATAACAAAAAACTAAATATGGAAGGAAAAAATTAGTAGGAAATCTTTCGACAATAATTCAGCTATACATGGTCAAAGACATTGGTTTTTTTTTTAGTTTTATGTTGTTCAGTGTTATATGCTAATTATGATGTTTGTTAAATGGTTTTCTAGTGAAATGCTTGACCAAAACAATCATAGGCAGATCATTGGCATAAATTTGGCGTCCATATATCGTGTTAGTCTTGAATGTTTCATTAATAAGAGTCAAGTTTAAGTACCGTTGAATTTGATGTTGTGAAGAGTAGTAGAGAATT